>NC_041387.1:246835858-246889659 GCF_002162155.2 Triticum dicoccoides | reverse complement strand
ACTCGGCGGCGGAGGGTGAGCTGCGGCGGCGGGATTGGCGAGGGAAAACGGAGGCGGGGCGGCGGTTTATAAAGGGCCTCGGGGTGGTGGTGGCTTGGAGGAGGGGGCGAGGCAAGGCGGCGGCGGCGCGGGTCCGAGCCGGACTCGGCGTCGGGCGGTGGCAGGACTCCTCCCGTGCTCAGAGGAGGCGGTCGGGTGCTGGGCCGGCTGGGCTTCGGCCTAGTCGTTCCGAACTTTTTTAATAAAAAAAAACAATTTCGCCTCGAAGGAAAAATCCTAAATAAATATAAAAAAAATCTAAAAATTCCAGAAACAATTTTCACCGTCCAAACCTAATTTTAGGACAAGGTGAACATTTTTCTGGACTGATATCCAATTTTCAAAAATGCAATATTTTTCTAATTCAAATAAAATTGCAAATAAAATACCAATAAAACCATAATTTGATTTTAAAATTCTTTCTCCAATATTTCTCTTAGGTTGAAGAAGTCATATTATCTTCTCTCATATATTTTTAATATTGGAAATAATTGGAGAGAAAAATAATGAAATCAAATTGATCCTTTCTTCAAATTTGAAATAAATTCAAATATGAATTTTGTGAAACCTCCAACTCTATCCTTGGGTCCTTGAGTTGCTTAAGATTTCCAGGATCACTACAAAATGCAAGAATAAATATGATATGCATATGATGATCTATGTATAACATCCAAATTGAAAATTGGGATGTTACAAGTCATCTCTCGACTTAAGTCATCTGTAAGGATAAGTCATCTCTGGGCTTACATTGGTACACCGAGCTGCTATACAAACGGTTTTTAGCCCCTTTCCGTAACGGCGTTCTGAACCATCACCTAGTGAGTGACTGCAATAGGGGGTCCTTCCCACATGACCCAAAATCCACACATGCTCGGCAAAATGAGGTCATGTGCGACCGGCGAGCGATCAAATACGGTTATACGTAAAGTAGTGCTAAAAATACAATTATACAAACAAAATCATTTTTGGTCGTAAGTACATCCCACATAGTCAATTCCCGCTAAATGTTTTGTTCATATATACATCCCACACAGTCGCTCCAAGGAAAATGTTTCCGTTCGCAGGTACATCACACACAATTTTCTCCCTTAAATCGTTTGTGATAGTGTTGCAATTGCACACGATATTAACAATTTTATCCTTTGCGTTATTGAATGCATCACACACTTTGCATAGAAGAAACTGTGTGACAAAGTTTGTCCATCACACAAAGTTTTTATGTGGTAAACGTTTGCGCAAGGTGGCCTAATTCAAACAGTTTTCAATAGGATGTCGTGTGTGATTGTTCATTGATCCAACAGGGTTTATTCCTGAAAACTGTGTGCGTCGCCTGAGGTCATCGCCCACGGTGTTTTCTCGATAACCATTTGCAATACAAAACCCCAATCAGCAGGCTAATTTCCGTATTATTAATAATACATTTATTAATCTAATTGACATTCATATTAAGCACATAATATATTTCATTGCCATATTAAGGAAGCATGATTTCATAATTGAAATACATTAGAGTACAACATGATATAGCTTCAGGACTCAACTACCCCATTACACAACTGCACCAGCACCAGGTTTCACATGCGACATCTAGAACCTTTCGAAATTAGGATCATAGACGGTACATAGACAGATGCATCCCATCTGGAAAACTGTTGAAGTGGAAGGCTAATATTGAGCCTTCATTCATGTTGAATGTCTTTGCAACTTTAGGCCAGTGCATGTGGATGATTGACCGTCCATCCTTCGTCCTCTTCAGGAACACTTCAATATTGAACCGTGGGTGTTGTATGAAAACCTTCCTCGCCTCCTGACCATAGAGGTGGTTTGAGAGGTAATCATCAGTGAACTGCTTTGGAAAGGCCTGAAAACAAGGATGTGCATAAATATCTTCTCTATATTGGAAATGGGACAAAGGAATAAAAAAAGGCAAGGTATAATAGTTAGTACCATCTTGTAGTGAACTGATGTCTTCTTCATTGTGCAGACAAAGATCTTGTTTTTTGTCGCTAATTTCTTTATCCTAACAATCTTTCTGAGTTTCTTGACTTGATTGATATTCATGGACAACTCATTTCCCCATATGCAAAAAGGGTCGAACAGTGGGTCAAAACCTCTGCCAACAGGACCTACATGTGCAAGACCAAATTGTTAAAAACCTAAATATCATAATGGTTCCTTCAATTGCACAATAATGTGCTATTAGAGAATGGACCATGCACGTGCTAACCTCGATTGTAAACCTCAGTGCTTCCCATTGTTTCCCTGCAACACATGTAAGGTTTAGTCATCAGCTTAAGTAAGGGTTCGCATGCTATCAGTAAAATATGTTGATGAAAAATAAGCACATTGCAGATTCATCAGATTAATTCAAGCCACAAGGAAAACCCATTTATCCAAATGAAGCATGATTAAGAACTAGGAAATATAGCACTTGTATATGTTTCTCATGTATTAAGTGCAAACAAATTCGATTTATTCCTCACATGCACAACAATACAGAATTCTACCTATGACAATTGGACATCGCATTGCAGAATTTAACCAAGCAGTTAACTAAACACCACAACAAATGAACCAAACATTAATTGAGCACCACATTGCACAATATAACATACTCCTAATAGAAGATCATACAATTAACCAAACCAAGCATGCTTAACAACTTGGAAATATAGCAATTGTTTTTGTTTCTCATGTATTTAGTACACCAAATTCAATTTATTCCTCACAAGGTATACAATAACAGAATACACCCACAACAATTGAAGATCGCATTGCAGAATTGAACCAAAAAGTTAACTAAACATCACAACAAATGAACCAAAGGTTAACTGAGCACCACATTGCACAATATAACATACTCCTAATAGAAGATTACACAGTTAACCAAACCAAGCATGCTTAACAACATGGCAATATAACAATTGTATTTTTTCTCATGTATTTATTACAACCAAATTCAATTTACTTCTCACATGGTATACAATAACAGAATGCACCCACAACTATTGAACGTTGCATTGCAGAATTGAACCCAACAGTTAACTAAATGCCACAACAAATGAACCAAACGTTAACTGGGCACCACAATGCACAATGTATAACCAAACCAAGCATGGTGACAACTTAGAAATATAGCAATTGTATTCGTTTCTCATGTATTTTGTAAAGATAAATTCGATTTATTTCTCACATGGAAGACAATACAAAATATCATCTTGAAGAATTGAACATCACATTTGCAGAATTGAACCAAACAGTTAACTGAAGACGACAACTAATTAACCAAACATTTAATAAGTGAGCACCACACTGCACAACATATAGAACATATACACCAGAGCAACATATTGCATGGTAAAATTTGATAGCACAATTCAATAGAATTTGTTAAGGAAAGGCAGGAGAAACACACGCAACGGGTAAACCGAGCATGCTTAACCGGCGTAGATAGCAAATGGCAAGGTGCTCCTCCAAGATCTAGGGGTCGGCATGAATGGCAGCCATCGCGACCTCATCCACGCGTGCGGTCGTGATTTAATTCTCCGCTGCCAAATGCTCCTTGATTACCTAGCTATACTGCGTTCACCCATGCTTAGGGCGTCGCTTATTTGCTAGAGGGGGCAGTGATTTGGGTAGAAGGTGTCGCGCCGACGGTCGGAGCATGTGGGATGTGGAAGGAGGAGTAGGATAGGGGTCAGGTGTGGATTACCTGCCTGGATAGACGAGGCCGAGCAGCGTGAAGGAGGGTCGCCGGCGAGAAGGCAACGCTGCAAGCAAGGAGTGAAGGTTTCAACTTGGAAAGGAAGGCAGAAATAGGGGAAATGTGGCTTTTGGTAGGGGGGGGGCAGGGAGGTAGATGTTTACGCAAAAGCCGAAAATTTTGAATCGGTTCAGTGAAAAAACTGGCGCGCAAAGTGTCATCAGACACAGTCTCTTATTCAGAACTGTGTATGATATGTGAACATGACAAATGATTCAGATAGCTTAACCCATGTGTGAACGTCAAAACTTTTGGTTCGATTTTTCCCTGGTCATAGTGGTCATCCACGTCATTGCATAATTTGGGTACACAAAGGAGACTACAACACACCCACACTTCTTAATCGAGCAAGTTTAGGAATTAAACAGAGCTATCTGACCTAAACATTACTCTTAACAATTTAATGGCCGATGCTCTTAATTAAACAAAACAAAGAGTACTACTACGGCTGGTGCTCGTTGATCTCCGCTGCCTCCTCCATGTCCAGCTTGCGCCTGACGGTCTCCTAGGGAAGGGGCTCCATGGAATCCATCGCACCATACTCGGCAAGCATCTCGCAATCCATGTTTGCCATCTCTTTGGAAAAGGCCACCATGAGCTGGGCGTAGGCGGCCGTGATTTGGGCTTGGACGGGCTCCATCATGGCAAGGTATGTGGCGGAGGAACGGACGGCTGCTCGAACACTCTCAGCGATTGCCAACTCTTCGGCTGTGTGGTGCCGACCATTGTCGGAGAAGCTTCGTTCGATTTGTGCGGTGACCCCACCGAGCTGGACGTGGGTGTCCTCGACATGGTTGTGGGCGGCCTCCATCAGGGCTAAGGCCGCAGTTATGGAACGAGCAGTTGTTGGGCCTCTCTCACGAGTTGCTATCCCCGAGGCAGATGTTGTTACCACCACCTAAGAAGCAACAACGGCCGTTTGGGCTGCCTTGGCCGCCCGGTCGCATATTGCGACCGTGCTCATTCACCTTGTTAGCACACGCATGGCAGCTGCAGCGCGCTCTCACGCAGTGCAGCGCCGAAGTTGCCCTCACGACGCGGGTCCACGTCCCCATCTTTCACCGGCGACGATTGAACAGTAAAATGATATTTGGGGAGCGAGCTAGTGTGCTTGACATGCCGTCTGTGGACTGTAGCCAACACACCTTCTCACCTAAGCCATAGGCGTACTATACACCGACGGTGCTCCAGGATATTTTGTACTGCATCTCACACAGTTGGTCTTAATAAACTGTGTGCGATCTACTTTATTTTTCATATTGATTTGAATTACATAATGGGGTCACAACGGCAATGGGCGGTGTTTGAATTGATAGAACTTTTATCTGCGGTGAACATGCAACTATATGTGTGTCGTAAAAAAATGTAATTATTCAGGGTTTGTTTGGACATTTTATATATTAAATTGGTTTTCTGGCCATTTCAGGTGCACAATTCAAAATTAAACTACATGCACATGCTCCGGTGCACTAGCATCGGTTGTAAAATCATATATGTGTCCATGGGTTTATGCTTATGTCCCATGCAAGAAATGAGGATGAATTCTGAATACCACGACACAGTTGCTCTCCGCCAAACGTTGAGGTACTTGTTTTTGTAATTCTAGTAAATCCAAAACCCTTCTGGAATTCATGAACCTTGGCATGCTACCGGAATGGCATCAACATGCTAGGGTAAATAATATTGTCCCATTTTGGGCAGGTTATGGTATAAGCTTCTCACAAACCAGAGCTTCTCACAAGAAGCCTCATGGTTCTGCTAGGGAAACATGTCACCTTTGTGGACAAAATGATATTCGTCGCCTCTTCTTCCTTTCAATTTTTTTCCTGGTGTCAACATAGGACAACAGGAGTGTCGTGTTAAATTTTGGATTTTTGGGGATCGTTTGGACATTTTTATACGTTAACTGAGTTTTCTAGGTATGTATGTGCATAATTAAAAATTGAACTACATGCACGTGCTCCAGTCCATAAAAACAGGTTGCAAAATCAAATGTTTGTCCTTGGTTGCAAGCTTAGGTCACATGGAAGAAATGAGAATAAATGTCAAACACCTTGGCACTGTCGCTCGGTCGCTAACATTGAGATACATGGTTTTAAAATTCTAGTAAATCGAAAACTCATCTGAAATTTATTAAACTTGGGATGCTATCATGGAGAAGCATCAACATGCCGTTGTAAATTTTTTGTCCAATTTGGGGCAGGTTAGGGGATATGCTTCTCACAAACTAGAGCTTCTCACAACAAGCCTGATGGTTTCGGTAGGAAATGTCCCACCTTTAGGGACAAAATGATATACATTACCTTTAGGGAATGATACCATGGAACAACATCAACATGCCGTGGTAAAAATATTGTCCTATCTGGGGCTGGTTGGGCTATATAAGCTTCTCACAAACCAGAGCTTCTCACAACAAGCCTCATGGTTATGGTAGGAAACGTGTCACCTTCTGGACGAAACGATATCCGTTGCCTCTTCTTGATTTCAATTTTTTTTCTAGTGTCAATATAGAACAACATGAGTGTTGTGTTAATTTTAGGAATTTTTCGGGGCTCGTTTGGACATTTTTATACATTAACTGAGTTTTCTTTGCATTTATGTGCATAATTCAAATTTGAACTACATGCACATGCTCTAATGCATATAAATTTGTTGAAAATTCAAATTTGTGTCCTTGGTTGCATGCTTAGGTCCGATGCAAGAAATGGGAATGAATGTCAAACACCCTGCCACCGTCACTCGACCGCTAACATTGAGATACATGGTTTGACAATTCTAGTAAATCCAAAACTCGTCTGAAATTCATGAAACTTGGCATGCTATCATGGAGTGGCACCGTGGTAAATTTTTTGTCCAATTTGGTGCAGGTTTGGGTATAAGCTTCTCACAAACCAGAGCTTCTCACAACAAGCTTGATGGTTTCGGTAGGGAACATCCCACCTTTGGGACGAAATGATATCTGTTGCCTCTTATTGCTTTCAAAAAATTTCTAGTGTCAACATAGAATAATAGGAGTGTTATGTTAAATTTTGGAATTTTTTGGGGTTCATTTGGACATTTTTATACATTAACTGGGTTTTCTAGGCATTTTATGTGTATAATTCAAATTTGAATTACGTGCACATGCTCCAGTGCATATAAATTTGTTGAAAAATCAAATATGTGTCCTTGGGTGCATGCTTAGGTCCCATGCAAGAAATGTGAATGAATTTCAAACACCAGGGCACTGTTGATTACTGGCAAAATGTTGAAATACTTTGTTTTTAAATTCTAGTAAATCCAAAACTCGCCCGAAATTCATGAAACTTGGCATGCTATCATGGAATGGCACCCGACATGTCGTGGTATTTTTCATGTCCATTTTGAGAGAAGGCGCACTCGAATAACAACCAACAAAGGCATTTTGAAAAAATAGTTGTTACTTCAATATCTCAAACGTTTGTATAATTCAAATCGTGCGCATTCTGTTAACCATTCACGCGATGCCATGTGTCTTGGATTTAATGGCTATAGGAGGTGCCATGCGGACAGTTTCTTGGCTGAATGGGAGGCGTGCAAGCGCAGTCCAGTGCGTAGGCTGACTGAGAGGCTTGCAAGCTGTCCTCCAATGCGCAGGCTCACCGAGAAGCGTGCCAGCTGTACGCTGCATAGGCTCACTGGGAAGCGAGCCCTTTGAATTCCATGGCCGCCTGCCTTCCTCTCCATTAATGGCACCCGAGCCGCTGTTTAATACGGGTGGCCTTACTGTTCGCCTCCCATTACCCTCCCTCCCGCATACCTCCACCAATGCCATGGTGCCACTACAAAAAAAAAGACACATCTGTGACATTTTGGGCCGAACGAATTTTTTTCTATCATGCTTATGACACTTCTATGATGATAGATGTGGTGGGCTCCTACTTCTATGGCAAAAAATCATGATAAAAAATGGGCTTTTCGTCCTGGGTGGGCCGGAGACGTTGCTGCATGACATTCTTTGGGCTGTCCATGACGGAAAAAACAATGGTAGAAGCGAGGGCGAGGAAATATCAGGGAGTTCCTAGTTACGGTGGGTGGCCTGGGCCAAGCGATGCACGGAGGGATTGCGTGTTTCTCTCGTACAAGTACACGCGTGGGTGCGAGGCGTAGGGCTCTAACTGAACCTTAGCGAGGCGTTCTCCTACTGAACCCGAGCGATTACTCTGGCTATGCATTACTGAACCCAAGTGATCGATCGATCCCTGGCTGTTAACTGAACCCAAGTGATCGATCGATCCCTGGTTGTTTACTGAACCAGATCGAGCGATTCCTTCACTAATGGTGCTAACTGGAGTCGATCGAACCATCTTCCACTTGATGAACAATGAGCGTTGTTGGTGGTTGGATGAATAGTTCCTGGTGGGGGTTGGATGATCAGGACCCCATGGGGGTAGAGGTCATTGCCGCTGGATGAACAGGACCCCGATCGAGCCGGTTGGGGTGGATGAAAAGGACCCCGTGGAGGGCTTGTTGAACAGTAGCCGATGGAGGGCTAGATGAACAGTAGCCCGTGGAGGGGTGGTTGAACAGTAGCTGGTGGAGGCTGGATGAACAGTAGCTGGTGGAGGCAGGAGGGAGACGTCGTGGATGAACTGTCACAGGTGGAGGATAGAGGGGGTCGAGGGTGGATGAACAGTAGCCCGTGGAGGCTGGAGTGAGGCAGTAGACGGTGGATGAACAATAGCCCGTGGAGTCCCGTTTTGCGGTATGCCACACCCCTTCCGATGAACAGGACCCCCTTTTCGACCGGAGGAGGTCGAAGAGAAGTCTGTTCCCTCTGTTCTGCGGTACGCCACACCCCTCCCGATCAACAGGACCCCGTTTTCGACCGTAGGAGGTCAAAGAGAAGTCCTCTTCCTCCATTCTGCAGTATGCCAGACCCCTCCTGATAGAGGCAAAGGTGTATCGATGTTTCGATGAGATGGTGGCTATCATTTTCTGTGGGAGTCGACCTTGACGATCCGACTACAAACGTGTGAGACGTCGCGCCTTAGCAATCGCTAAACCAACTTCCGAGGGGTTATTGACTATGCCGAAGCACGATCAACCTGACCACGATGGTCTGTTTCCTGCGAGCAAACGAAGAGCAAGCAAGAAACTGAGATTGCAATCTGGATATTGCGAGTATAAGAGGAAAGCTTTATTAATGAAGGTGGGGTTCTGTGACGTCTTAGTTTCGTCGTTGAACACAAACAAAGTACACGAAGTTGCAGCTATGGCGAACTTTTAATCTAAACAAAACCTAAAGTCTAAACGGTGCCCTAAGGGCTGTATATATGGAGGAAGAGGGGGGGGGGGGATTTCCTGTCCCTTGGTGGAGGGGTCCGAAATCAATCCTATCTCTTGTTTCCCCACACATACGGACTCTAAAAGTAGACTATACTTATGTATTTCGAAATTACATGGGCCTGGCCCAATGAAAAGGTGACGCAACACCTGGAATAGCCTTTGGGCGAAATTTATGAAGTGGCATCTTGTATATTTCGTCCATGGCTTCATGCACTCATTATGGTGGCTTCAAAGTCCTGAAATCATCACTTGAAACTCCGTTCTTGTTTCCCTTGCGCATGTCATCATCTCCATGCTTGTTCTTGCTCCTATGTTCGTCCTTCTCCAAGCTAGGCCCTTCATTTGTAAGCAAAACAAATGTATCCAATTTAGGCAGCATCATATTCTCATGAACATTAGATTCATTACCAAGACATGAGAGTACCTGGTAATTTAATTGGCATGCGCGAGCTCTTGTAATTGGTCCAGTATGTATAGTAGCAGGGGCTGCGGGTGTAACAATGGTATTGATGTCCTCATCGTCCTCCCCTTCATGAAATGAAGTCGTCCTTGACGG
The DNA here is from genome assembly GCF_002162155.2 of Triticum dicoccoides. Classification (NCBI taxonomy): domain Eukaryota; kingdom Viridiplantae; phylum Streptophyta; class Magnoliopsida; order Poales; family Poaceae; genus Triticum; species Triticum dicoccoides. The sequence goes on along the minus strand of NC_041387.1, from coordinate 246,879,994 downwards.
AAGCTCATATTCCTCACCCAAATAAGGCTTCAAATCTGTAATGTTAAAAGTGGGACTAACCCCAAAATATGCAGGCAGCTCAAGTTTATATGCATTATCATTTATTTTCTCTAACACCTTAAAAGGTCGGTTAGCACGTGGCATTAGCTTTGATTTGCGCAAATCAGGAAATCTATCCTTACGCAAACGTAACCAAACAAGATCTCCGGGTGCAAACACAAAATGTTTTCTACCCTTATCTCCCGCAAGTTTATATTTAGCATTCATACGCTCAATGTTTTCCTTAGTTAACTCATGCATATTTAAAATCAATTCAGCACGTTGTTTAGCATCGAAATTAACCTTCTTCGAAGATGGAAGAGGCAACAAATCAATAGGTGCATGAGGTAGGAAACCATACACAACTTCAAAAGGGCACATCTTAGTAGTAGAATGCAATGAACGATTATAAGAAAATTCAATATGAGGCAAGCATTCCTCCCACATTTTTTTATTATTCTTCAAAACAGCCCTAAGCATAGTAGACAATGTTCTATTGACTACTTCAGTTTGTCCATCAGTTTGGGGGTGACAAGTAGTACTAAAAAGCAGTTTAGTCCCCAACTTAGCCCATAAACATCTCCAAAAGTGGCTAAGAAATTTAGTATCACGATATGAAACAATAGTATTTGCCACACCATGCAAGCGAATAATTTCGCGAAAGAACAAATCAGCAACATTAACAACATCATCACTTTTATGACATGGTATAAAGTGTGCCATTTTCGAGAATCTATCCACGACAACAAATATGCTATCCCTCTCCTTCTTTGTTCAAGGTAAACATAAAACAAAGTCCATAGATATATCCTCCCAGGGAACACTAGATACAGGTAAAGGCATATATAAACCATGAGGATTGAGTCGTGACTTAGCTTTTTGACATGTAGTGCAGCGAGCAACAAAATTCTCAACATCCCATCTCATCTTTGTCCAAAAGAAATGTGTAGCAAGTATATCGTCCATCTTCTTCATGCCAAAGTGTCCCATTAATCCTCCTCCATGCGCTTCCTGCAACAACCAAAGACGAACAGAGCTAGCTGGAATGCATAGCTTGTTAGCACGAAACACAAATCCATCATTAAGGACGAACTTGTTCCATGTTCTCCCTTCTTTACAATTCTGTAATACATCTTTAAATTCAGCATCATGCACATATTTATCTTTGATGGTCTCCAAACCGAATATTTTAAAGTCAAGTTGTGAAAGCATAGTATAACGACGAGACAATCCATGAAAGATCATCTAAAGCATGTTAGGGATGTTTTGCAAACCCTTCGAAAGGAACGTCTTTATGCCAACATGAAAAAGTGCACATTTGGTGTTGACAAACTTGTTTTCGTGGGTTTCATTGTCTCTTCCAAGGGTGTCCATGTTGATGAATCTAAAATTGAAGCAATTAAAACTTGGCCCCAACCCACCAATTTGCAACAAGTGCGTAGCTTTCTTGGCGTTGCGGGTTTTTACCGTCGCTTTGTGAAAGACTTTAGCACTATTGCCGGTCCTTTGCATGTCTTGAGTAAGAAGAATGCTCCTTTTGTTTGGGGATCTTTGCAATCCACCGCTTTTGATGAGCTCAAATGGCGGTGGATGTTCCGGGCAGGGTCCGGCCTAACTAGAGAGTTGGTGCGGGTGGAGCTGGGCTGGCGTCCGGGGGTTGGAAGGTCTGGGCGGGCCGGAGGTTCCGGGGGACGGAAGGTCCGGGCCGGGTTCCGGGCTAACCAGAGAGTTGGCACGCCCGGGCTGGTCGATATCGAAGGAGGACGGAAGCTCCGGGTAGGCCGGACATTCCGGGGGTCGGAAGTTCCGGGCTCTGGCCGGAAGTTCCAGGCTGTCCAGAGAGTTGACGCCTGTCGTTTGTTCTTCAGCTCCCGGCTCTGTGTCTTGAACGTTGTACCTGATCACGCATAACATCTCGGACTTACGCAGTAGCCATGTCTCGCTGGAAGAAAAGGGGAACTCAGGTAGGAGTGATGTCACCTTGGATTGAATGGCACGAGCCCTTGCTCTTGTCATGGGTCCACTTGGAGCTTGGATAGTCGAGGTGGTGTCCATGGGGATGATCACGGGATGCTCCGCATGATCTCTCCTTCCTTGGGAAAGATCCAACCTCGGATCGAAATCCTCATCAACATGGTATGGAGAAAGATCTTTGACGTTAAAGATGTCTATCATATTGTACTTGTCGCGCGGGAGGTCGATCTTGTAAGCATTGTCGTTGTAGCATGCTAGCACCTTGGAGGGTCCATCGGCTCAAGGTAGAAGTTTGGACTTGCGTTCGTTGGGGAAGCGGTCCTTACGAAGGTGTAGCCACACGAGATCTCCGATGTTGAATATCATGGGTTGCTTGTTGACGTTGAGCTTGGTCGCTAGTCGTTGTACTTGGCGCTCGATGGTTTGTCTTGTATCCTCATGCATCTTCTTGATGTAGCTTGCACGGGCACTTGCGTCGAGGTTGGTGCGGTCTTGTAGAGGAAGAGGTACAATGTCCAATGGGGACAATGGGTTGAAGCCGTAGACGACCTCGAAGGGGGACTTGTCGGTCGTCTAATGTCTTGCACGGTTGTAGGCATACTTGGCGATGGGTAGACACTCCTCCCACTCCTTTATGTTCTTCTTGATCAACACGCGAAGTAGTGTGGAGAGCGTACGGTTCGTCACCTCCGTTTGGCCGTCGGCTTGAGGATGATATGCGGATGAGAACAAGAACTTGATTCCAAGCTTGGCGCGTAGTGTCTTCCAAAAGTAACTGAAGAACTTGATGTCGCGGTCAGAGACGATTGTTTTTGGTACTCCATGGAGGCGCAAGATTTCCCTACAAAAGAGATTTGCAACGTGTGAAGCATCGTCTATCTTGTTGCAAGGGATGAAATGTGCCATCTTAGAAAATTGGTCCACAACAACAAACATGGAATCCTTTCCATTTTGAGTTCTAGGCAAACCATGTACAAAATCCATGCTAATGTATTCGCAAGGTTGATAAGGAATAGGAAGAGGCATGTAAAGACCATGGGATTGAGCTTTAGACTTAGCTTTGCGACATGTAGAGCATCGGTTGGTGAAGCGTGAGATGTCATGGAACATCTTGGGCCAAAAGTAGTTCTTGGAGAGTGTGGCGAATGTCTTGTCGCGTCCAAAATGTCCCATGAGTCCGCCTCCATGAGCCTCTTGCAAAAGGAGCAAACGAAGAGAAGACTCGGGAATGCATAGTTTGTTAGCTCGCATAAGATAACCATCCTTGATGTAACATCGTTCCCAAGATGTATGCGTCAAACATTTAGCATAAGGAGTAGCAAAAGATGGGTCATTAGCATACAAGTATTTTATGTGCTCAAAGCCAATAACATTCAACTCAAGTTTAGTGACAGGCGTGCATATGCGTGAAAGTGCATCCGCAACTACATTTTCCTTACCCTTAATGTACTTGATCACATAGGGGAAAGATTCAATAAATTCACTCCATTTGGCATGACACTTCTTCAACTTAGTCTGACCTTTTAAGTACTTAAGCGTTTCATGATCGGTATGGATGACAAACTCATGAGGTTTAAGATAATGTTCCCAAACATGTAGCACATGCACTAAAGCATACAATTCTTTGTCATAGATGGGATAGTTAAGTTGAGCACCGGAGAGTTTTTCACTAAAATAAGCAATGGCTCATTTTTCTTGCATCAAAACTCCGCCAATTCCGGTACCACTCGCATCACAATGAACCTCAAAAGTTTTGTCAAAATTGGGCAAAGCAAGAATCGGAGCATGAGTAAGCAAAGATTTGAGCTCATCAAAATCGGTGGATTGCAAAGATCCCCAAACAAAGGAGCATACTTCTTACTCAAGGCATGCAAAGGGGCGGCAATAGTGCTAAAGTCTTTCACAAAGCGACGGTAAAAACCCGCAAGGCCAAGAAAGCTACGCACTTGTTGCAAATTGGTGGGTTGGGGCCAAGTTTTAATTGCTTCAATTTTAGATTCATCAACATGGAAACCCTTGGAAGAGACAACGAAGCCCAAGAAAACAAGTTTGTCAACACCAAACGTGCACTTTTTCATGTTGGCATAAAGACTTTCCTTTTGAAGGGTTTGCAAAACAGCCCTGGCATGCTTTAGATGCTCTTTCATGGATTTGCTAGTAAACCACAACAAACACTCCAATATAAGGTCGAAGCACAAAATGCATAAGATGCATGAAAGTACCGGGAGCTTCCGATAAACCCATAGGCATGACCAACCACTCGTACAAGCCAAATTTGGTTTTGAAAGCAGTTTTCCACTCATCACCTTCTTGTATGCGGATTTGATAATAGCCACTTTTAAGAACAATTTTTGAGAAAAAGGCGGCTCCGCTAAGTTCATCAAGCATATCATTTAGGCGAGGAATGGGATGCCTATAGCGAACGGTAATAGCATTTATAGGCCTACAATCATAACACATGTGAAAACTTCCATCTTGCTTAGGCACAAGCATAACGGGAATGACACAAGGACTTAAGCTTTCATGTACATGACCGTTGTTGATTAGTTCTACTTGCCGTTGGATCTACTTAGTTTCTTCGGGGTTGATGCGGTATGGAGCCTTGTTTGGAAGGGGCGTTCCGGGGATGAGGTCGATTCGATGCTCAATGCCTCGTAGAGGAGGTAGACCCGGAGGTAGCTCATCGGGGAAAACATCTTGGAATTCCTGCAAAAGAGATTGAAACACTAAAGGTAGCTCATGAGAGCTGTTAGTTGTTGGTTCCCCATCCTTGCACACAAGGACAATGTGCATAACACTCGATGGGTTCTCACACACTTCTCTCATCTCACATTTTGTGGCAAATAGGACTAGGTTTTTCTCTCTAGGCGAAGAGGCGCTCAAGTTTGGCTTGTGCTCTCACTCACTTTTTGGTGGATCACTTTCTCACTCTTCTCTCCATGATGGGTGGCTTGCTTGTCGGCTATCACTTTACTAGGAGACATAGGTCATAGCACATACTCCTCTCCTTTCATCTTGAAGCTATAGTGATTGGTACGCCCGTTGTGGATGACACCACGATCGAATTGCCATGTCCTACCAAGAAGGAGGTGGCAAACGGACATCGGGATGACATCACACTCCAAAGTGTCCTCATATGCACCAATTTTGAAGGAGACTTGGACCGTATGCTCAACTCGGATAGTGCCAGAGTCACTTAGCCATTGGACTTTGTATGGGTGCGGGTGCTTCATCCTGACTAATTGGAGCTTGGAGCATAGTTCTTCACTTACCAGGTTGTGGCAACTACCTCCATCGATGATGACCTTGACGGACCTTCCATTGATGCCGGCCTTTGTGTGGAAGATGTGGCATCTCTGGTCTTCTTCTTGTTGATGTTGAAGAGTCAAGACCTTGGAGACAACGAGAGCGGGGCTCGAATCCTCATCACAAAAGACTTGATCATCTTCATCCTCATTCACTCGCCGGTGCATGGCCACTTTCTCAAGGGCTTCCATCTCCTCGTCACTCATGGAGTCATAGGTGCCATCATCATTGAGGATCATGGTGCACTTGTTTTTGCATTCATAAGACTTGTGGCCTCGGCCGCCGCAAGTGAAACAATTGAAGGAGCTTGTCTTGACGGTCTCATCGGTTGGAGTAGATGGCACGTGGCTTGAAGTTGCTTGTAGTAGGAGGAAGACAACTTGAGCTAGTTGAAGTTTTCTTGTAACTTGACTTGTCGTCGTTGCTTGGAGAAGGTTGGTTGATGTAGAGGTTGGAGGAGTTGTTGAAGCTTGGGTGTTGGAGAAGCCGTAGGTCTTGGACGAGTACTTAACGTACTTGAAGTCATCTTGCACTTGACGTTCGACCTTTGTAGCTTGATGCACGAGCTCATTGAGGTTGGAGTAGGGTTGGAAGTCGGCGATCTTCTTGATGGGATGATTGAGTCCATTCAAGAAACGTGCCATTGTTTGCTCATCATCTTCCGTGACATTGGCTCGAATCATGGCTATCTCCATTTCCTTGTAGTATTCTTCAACACTCTTTGTTCCTTGCTTGAGGATTTGGAGCTTCTTGAAGAGGTCAAGGTTGTAGTAGGTGGGCACGAAACGTGCTCGCATGACTTCCTTCATTTCAACCCAAGTGGTGATTGGAGGTTCACCTCTTGCTAGTTGGCGCTCAAGGACTTGTTCCCACCATATGAGCACATAGTCTTGGAACTCAAGTGATGCCATAGCGATTTTCTTCCCTTTCTCATAGTTGTGCAAACGAACGATTTTGCTGACCTTCAATGCCCATGATAGGTACTCTTCGGGAACATTGCTTCCATTGAACTTTGGCATTGTGAATTTTAGCTTGCCAAAGTGTTGCTCTTCATTGTGTTGTTGGCGATGGTGATTATGACGCCCTTGATGGTGAGGGTAATCATCCTCATGTTTCTCGTGGCGTGGAGGATGTCCATGATCAACTTGCTCTTGTTGAACTTGAGGTTGAGGTGGATCTTGACGAGCTTGTGGAGGAGCTTGAGTAACTTGACGTTGCACGCACGGTTGGTAGTTCCTCTCTTGGAGTTCTTCTCGAAGGGCTTCCTCTTGATTGCGCCATTCGTGATTGTAGTTGGCGATGGCTCGAGTTGATTCTTGAAGGGCAGGTTGCGCCTCAAGAGCTTACACTTCACGTTTTTGTTGTTGAAGACGTTGAGCCTCAGTGTGTTGTTCCTCTTGGTGCAGATGCGCTCGTTCTTCCTCTTGGCGCCGTTGTCGTTGTCGTTCTTGAGCTTGAGAAAACGCAACTTGATGTGGTGGAGTACGAAGTTCTTGCTCATCGACTTGCTCTTGTGAATGCTTGTCGCGTAGCGGATTGCGAGATGCATGACGGTCTTGACGCGTGGCTCATTGGAGAGTTTTTGATGATGGTGTACTTGAGCCCGAGAAGGAGTCGTCGGAGTGTCGACTTGAGTGGCTCCGTCTTGAGTATGAAGAAGTAGAAGGAGGATGGTTCACCAACAAGGCACGGATCTCGTCCATCCTTGCATCGTTCTCTTGCTTGTGCGTGTCGATCTTGTTGTCAAAGTAGTCCTTGGTACGTTGCTCGGAGAGTCGCAAGTCGGTGGCGAGGTTGTCGATGCGGTCGGTCATCGCTTGTTGCTCTTGATGCAATCTCGTTGCACACCAAAGAGGTGGATCTTGGTGACGTATGATGACATGTCGTTGTCTTGCTCGATGAAGAGTGGGTTGGTAGAAGTACTCGGCCTATCCATCATTCCAAGCAAAATGTGAGTGGTAGAAAGAGAAGAACTTATACCAATGTACCTTAAGCGATGTTGACAATGAATCAAGTTCACTCCAATGCGGATAATGAAATAGCACTATTGGTACCAATACTTGTCGATTGTCACACCTACACAAGTAAAAGCTTATGGTGGAGCTTGGTTAGGATTGTGGCACAAAATTTGATGCAATTGTAAGTGAGCTTCACTAATGTTGGAAAAGATTAACAAATGTGCAAATGCAACAAGTAGACCAAGCAAGTAATGGTACACGGAAACACACACACAAATAGATAAGTGGGATTGTGCAAACCAAAATTGAGCCTAAATGTGGAATCCATGAAAATGCTCTTGTTGCACAATACATGAGAGATGCTAGCACGATTGCACAATAGGCGGATACGGAACTTGTGCACAACCTACTAGGCAAAAATGCAACGACCTCTATCCCAAGTATTCTATATGTATGTTATTTCGGTGCTATGATCCAAGATGATCGTATATGACAATCTTAATGTAGTATGATGCTATGGTTCTTGCTTATAAGCTCTTTGCTTATCTTTCCTCTTTGCTTAAAAGCTTGGTTGGCTCTTTCACTTTTGAGCTCTTTTCTCATGCAAAACTTCATGAACCAAGATAGCAATTGTGTATGCTATGACAACTTTGTGACACAAGATTTGATACCAAGATATGCACCACTATGGTATGATATGTATGCTATGGAGTATGATCACTAATGTGCACAAGTCTTGTTGCCGGCAATACTCAATGGCTAGTCTCGATGGGTAAGAAATGCAAAAGATGGGCTATGAATGGTTATCAATGCAATGGCAAGGTTTGGATCAAGATGTTGTCGAGATTACCGTCCTTGCTTACAGTTGAAGGTTCCAAAAGGATGCGATTGTAGTTGATGTCGTGGTGCACGGTCTTCAGTACGTTGGCGAAGATGCCACTGCACCGTCGTCGGAGATGTCGAAGTAGCGGAAGTCATCGATGATGCGCAACCTTTCTGTCTAGGCTGGATGGTCTGGGAAAGACGGAAGGTCCGAGGTCCGGAAGTTCCGGGGATGGCCAGAAGGTCCGGGGGACGGAAGTTCCGAGCTGGGCCGGAAGTTCCGGTGGTCGTGATTCTGCCAAGAACAGAGACTTCGGGATCGTGGATTTGGACGGAAAAACCTGGGGAAAACCCCAAATCTGAAGGAGAAAAGAAGAGATTGGGGGGAAAAGGGGGTGGGGAAGCTAGATCCACTCGATGCAAACCAGATCCGTGGATCAAATCCAACAAAACTTCATCACACCAACAAATCACAAAAAAATTTGGGGGCTATTTTTGGTGGGGATTTTCGGGTTTTAGGAGGAAAACAACAAAATCAAGCTAGAAAACTAGGGGTAGGGGCTCCAAAAATGTGATCAACGTGGCTCATGATACCTAGATGATGTAGGGCAGAAACCTATGGGGCCGATCTTTCATGTTTGGAGTGGATCCTAGGGGGAACACGTAGAACACGCGGAAGAACACGAGGAAAATCACGAGGGGAAAACAAGAGAAACACTCAACCGACACGAATTTGATCACACAACTGCTAGAACATCGAGGCACAAAGTAACACGAGATCCAAAGTTAACAAGGGATGATACAAGAGTAATCGTTCTTCTCCGGTAGGAGGTCTTGATTGTCTTCTCCGGAGGGAGGCCTTGAATCCAGATGGATCTTCTCCGAAGAGGTGCTGTCCCTCACGAGGAGTAGATCCGGTACGGATGAGCAATGCTCTATCTCAAATGAGCTATCACAATGCTAACCCTAAAACGTAGGTAGGATAAGAGTATATATAGTTTACGGGGTGAAAGGGTGCACGGGCCTTGGCCCAAGTGGCTGCGCGTAGGCAGGGCCGGAAGTTCCGGGTGGGGCCGGAAGTTCCGGACAGCGGATGTTCCGGGCAGGGTCCAGCCTAACCAGAGAGTTGGTGCGGGTGGAGCTGGGCTGGCGTCCGGGGGTCGGAAGGTCTGGGCGGGCCGGAGGTTCCCGGGGCCGGAAGGTCCGGGCCGGGTTCTGGGCAAGTTCTGGGCTAACCAGAGAGTTGGCACGCCTGGGCTGGTCGATGTCGAAGGAGGCCGGAAGCTCCGGGTAGGACGGATGTTCCGAGGGCCAGAAGTTCAGGGCTCTGGCCGGAAATTCCGGGCTGTCCAGAGAGTTGACGCCTGTCTTTTCTTCTTTAGCTCCCGGCTCCGTGGCTTGAACGTTGTACCTAATCACGCATAACATCTCGGACTTAGGCAGTAGCCATGTCTCGCTGGAAGAAAAGGGGAACTCAAGTAGGAGTGATGTCACCTCGGATTGAATGGCACGAGCCCAGTGTCACCACCTCGACTATCCAAGCTCCCAGTGGACCCATGACAAGAGCAAGGGCTCGTGCCATTCAATCCGAGGTGACATCACTCCTACTTGAGTTCCCCTTTTCTTCCAGCGAGACATGGCTACTGCCTAAGTCCGAGATGTTATGTGTGAGGTACAACGTTCAAGCCACGGAGCCGGGAGCTCAAGAAGAAACGATAGGCCTCAACTCTCTGGACAACTCGGAACTTCTGGCCAGAGCCCGGAACTTCCGGCCCCCGGAACGTCCGGCCTACCCGGAGCTTCCGGCCTCCTTCGACATCGACCAGCCTGGGCGTGCCAACTCTCTCGTTAGCCCGGAACCTGCCCGGAACCCGGCCCGGACCTTCCAGCCCCTGGAACCTCCGGCCCACCCAGACCTTCCGACCCACGGACACCAGCCCAGCTCCACCCGCACCAACTCTCTAGTTAGGTCGGACCCTGCCCGGAACATCCGCCGCCCGGAACTTCCGATCCCGCCCGGAACTTCCGGCCCTGCCTGCGCGCAGCCACTTGGGCCGAGGCCCGTGTACCCTTTCGCCCCATAAACTATATATACTCTTCTCCTACCTACCTTTCAGGGTTAGCATGGTGATAGCTCATTTGAGATAGAGCATTGCTCATCCGTACTGGATCTACTCCTTGTGAGGGACCGCACCTCTTTGGAGAAGATCCATTCGGATTCAAGGCCTCCATCCAGAGAAGACAATCGAGACCTCCTCCCAGAGAAGAACAGTTACTCTTGTATCGTCTCTTGTTGACTGTGGATCTCGTGTTACTTTGTGCCTCGATTTTCTAGCACTAGTGTGAAAAAATTCATGTCGGTTGAGTGTTTTTCTTGTCTTCCCCTCGTAAGTTTCCTCGTATTCTTCCGTGCGTTCTTCGTGTTCCCAGTAGGATCCACTCCAAACGTGAAAAATCGGCCCCATAGGGTTCCTCCCTACATCATCTTGGTATGATGAGCCACGTTGATCACGTTTTTGGAGCCCCTACCCCTGTGTTTTCTAGCTTGATTTTGTTATTTTTGTCCTAAAACCCGAAAATCCCCACCAAAAATAGCCCCAAATTTTTTTTGTGATTTGTTGGTGTGTTGAAGTTTTGTTGGATTTGATCCATGGATCTGCTTTGCATCGACTGGATCTAGCTTCCCCACCCTTCTTTCCCCCCAATTTCTTCTTTTCCCCTTCGGATTTGGGGTTTTCCCCAGGTTTTCCGCCCAAATCCACAATCCCGAAGTCTCTGTTCTTGGCAGAATCAGGACCACCGGAACTTCCGACTCAGCCCGGAACTTCCGCCCCCCGGACCTTCCGGCCGTCCCCGGAACTTCTGGACCCCGGACCTTCCGTCTTGCCCGGACCTTCCAGCCTAGACAGAAAGGTTGCACATCGTCGACGACTTCCGCTACTTCGAAATCTTCGGCGACGGTGCAGCATCATCTTCACCAATGTACTGAAGACCGTGCACCACGACATCAACTACAATCGCATCCTTTTGGAACCTTCAACTGTAAGCAAGGACGGTAATCTCAACGACATCTTTGTCCAAACATTGCCATTGCGTTGATAACCATTCATAGCCCATCTTTTGCGTTGCTTACCCATCGAGACTAGCCATTGAGTATTGCTGGCAACGTGACTTGTGCACATTAGTGATCATACTCCATAGCATACATACCATACCATAGTGGTACATATCTTGGCATGAACTTTTGTGTCACAAAGTTGTCATCGCATACACAATTGCTATCTTGGTTTGTGAAGTTTTGCATGAGAAAAGACCTCAAAAGTGAAAGAGACATCCAAGCTTTTAAGCAAAGAGGAAAGATAAGCAAATAGCTTATAAGCAAGAACCATAGCATTATACTACATTAAGATGGTCATATACGATCATCTTGGATCATAGCACCAAAATAAGATACATATAGCATACTTGGGATAGAGGTCGTTGCATTTTTGCCTAGTAGGTTGTGCACAAGTTCCGTATCCGCCTATTGTGCAATCGTGCTAGCGTCTCTCGTGTATTGTGCAACAAGAGTATTTTCGTGGATTCCACATTTTGGCTCACTTTTGGTTTGCACAATCCCACTTATCTATTTGCGTGTGTGTTTCCGTGTACCATTACTTGCTTGGTCTACTTGTTGCATTTGCACATTTGTGAATCTTTTCCAACATTATTGAAGCTCACTTACAATTGCATCAAATTTTGTGCCACCATCCTAACCAAGCTCCACCATAAGCTTTTATTTGTGTAGGTGCGAGAACCGACAAGAATTGGTACCAATAGTGCTATTTCATTGTCCGCATTTGAGTGAACTTGATTCATCATCATCATCGGTCAAGGTACATTGGTATAAGTTCTTCTCTTTCTATCACTCACATTTTGCTTGGAATGATGGATAGGCCGAGTAATTCTGCCAACCCACTCTTCATCGAGCAAGACGACGACATGTCATCACACGTCACCAAGAGCCACCTCTTTGGTTCGCAATGAGCGTTGCATCTAGAGCAACAAGCGATGAACGACCGCATCGACAACCTCGCCATCGACTTGCGACTCTCCGAGCAACGTACCAAGGACTACTTCGACAACAAGCTCGACGCTCACAAGCAAGAGAACGATGCAAGGATGGACGAGATCCGCGCCTTGTTGGTGAACCGTCCCCCTTCTACATCTTCATACTCAAGACGGAGACACTCAAGTCAACACTCCGATGACTCCTCCTCTGGCTCAAATACACCGTCTTCGAACACTCTTCGACGAGCCGCGCGTCAAGACCGTCATGCATATTGCAATACTCTATGCGACAAACATTCACAAGAGCAAGTCAATGAGCAAGAACCTCGTCCTCCACCACATCAAGTTGCGTTTGCTCAAGCTCAAGAACGACAACGACAACGGCGCCAAGAGGAAGACCGAGCGCGTCTAAACCAAGCGGAACAAGACGCCGAGGCTCAAAGTCTTCAAAAACAACAACGTGAAGTGCAAGCTCTTGAGGCGCAACCTTCCCTTCAAGAATCAAGAAGAAATCCAAGAGAGGAAGTACCAACCACGAGTGCAACATCAAGTTCCTCAAGCTCCTCCACAAGCTCGTCAAGCTCCACCTCAACCTCAAGTTCAACAAGAGCATGTTGATCATGGACTTCCTCCACGCCACGAGCAACACGAGGATGATTACCCTCACCGTCAAGGGTGTCGTCATCACCATCGCCAACAACACAATGAAGAGCAACGCTATGGCAAGCTAAAATTCACAATTCCCAAGTTCAATGGAAGCAATGATCCCGAAAAGTACCTATCATGGGCATTGAAGGTCGACAAAATCTTTCGTTTGCACAACTATGAGGAAGAGAAGAAGATCGCTATGGCATAACTTGATTTCCTAGACTATGTGCTAATATGGTGGGAACAAGTCCTTGAGCGTTGACAAGCAAGAGGTGAACCTCCAATCACCACTTGGGCTCAAATGAAGGAAGTCATGCGAGCATGTTTTGTGCCCACCTACTACAACAGGGACCTCTTCAAGAAACTCCAAGTCCTCAAGCAAGGAACAAAGAGTGTTGAAGAATACTATAAGGAAATGGAGATAGCCATGATTCGAGCCAATGTCAAGGAAGATGATGAGCAAACAATGCAATGTTTCTCGAATGGACTCAATCATCCCATCAAGAAGATCGCCGACTTCCAACCCTACTCCAACCTCATTGAGCTCGTGCATCAAGCGACTAAGGCGGAACGTCAAGTGCAAGATGACTTCAAGTATGCCAAGTAATCATCCAAGATCTACGGGTTCTCCAACAACCAAGCTTCAACAACTCCTCCAACCTATACATCAACCAAGCCTTCTCCAAGCAACGACGACAAGTCATGTTACAAGAAAACTTTGACAAGTTCAAGTCCTCCTCTTACTACAAGCCACTTCAAGCCGCGGGATTCATCATCTACTCCGACCGATGAGACCGTCGGGACAAGCTCCTTCAAGTGTTTCACTTGCGGCGGCCGAGGGCATAAGTCTTATGAATGCACAAACAAGCGCACCATGATCCTCAACAATGATGACACCTATGACTCCATGAGTGACGAGGAGCTGGAAGCCCTTGAGCAAGTGGCCATGCACCGACGAGTGAATGAGGATGAAGCTAATCAAGTCTTTTGTGATGAGGATTCGAGCCCCGCTCTCATTGTCTTCAATGTCTTGATTCTTCAACATCAACAAGAAGAAGACCAAAGATGCCACATCTTCCACACAAAGGCTGGCATCAATGGAAGGTCCGTCAAGGTCATCATCAATGGAGGTAGTTGCCACAACTTGGCAAGTGAAGAACTATGCTCCAAGCTCCAATTGGTCAAGATGAAGCACCTGCACCCATACAAAGTGAAATGGCTAAGTGACACCGGCACTATCCAAGTTGAGCATACGGTCCAAGTCTCTTTCAAAATTGGTGCATATGAGGACACTTTGGAGTGTGATGTCGTCCCGATGTCCGTTTGCCACCTCCTTCTTGGTGGGCCATGGCAATTCGACCGTGGTGTCATCCACAACGGGCGTACCAATCACTATAGCTTCAAGATGAAAGGAAAGGAGTATGTGCTACGACCTATGTCTCCTAGTCAAGTGATAGCCGACAAGCAAGCCACCCATCATGGAGAGAAGAGTGAGCCAGTGATCCACCAAAAAGTGAGTGAGAGCCACAAGCCAAACCTGAGCACCTCTTCACCTAGAGAGAAAAACCTAGTCCTATTTGCCACAAAATGTGAGATGAGAGAAGTGTGTGAGAACCCATCAAGTGTTATGCACTTTGTCCTTGTCTGCAAGGATGGGGAACCAACAACTAACACCTCTCACGAGCTACCTTTAGTGTTTAAATCTCTTTTGTAGGAATTCCAAGATGTTTTCCCCGATGAGCTACCTCCGGGTCTACCTCCTCTACGAGGCATTGAGCATCGAATCGACCTCATCCCCGGAGCGCCCCTTCCAAATAAGGCTCCATACCGCGTCAACCCCGAAGAAACTAAGGAGATCCAACGGCAAGTACAACAACTAATCGACAACAGTCATGTACGTGAAAGCTTAAGTCCTTGTGTCATTCCCGTTATGCTTGTGCCTAAGTAAGATGGAAGTTTTCGCATGTGTTCCGATTGTAGGCCTATAAATGTTATTACCGTTCGCTATAGGCATCCCATTCCTCGCCTAGATGATATGCTTGATGACCTTAGCGGAGCCGCCTTTTTCTCAAAAATTGATCTTAAAAGTCGATATTATCAAATCCGCATACAAGAAGGTGATGAGTGGAAAACTGCTTTCAAAACCAAATTTGGCTTGTACGAGTGGTTGGTCATGCCTATGGGTTTATCGTAAGCTCCCGGTACTTTCATGCGTCTTATGCATTTTGTGCTTCGACCTTATATTGGAGTGTTTGTTGTGGTTTACTTTGATGATATTCTTGTGTTTAGCAAATCCATGAAAGAGCATCTAAAGCATGTTAGGGCTATTTTGCAAACCCTTCGAAAGGAACGTCTTTATGCCAACATGAAAAAGTGCACGTTTGGTGTTGACAAACTTGTTTTCTTGGTTTTCGTTGTCTCTTCCAAGGGTGTCCATGTTGATGAATCTAAATTGAAGCAATTAAAACTTGTCCCCAACCCACCAATTTGCAACAAGTGCGTAGCTTTCTTGGCCTTGTGGGTTTTTACCGTCGCTTTGTGAAAGACTTTAGCACTATTGCCGCTCCTTTGCATGCCTTGAGTAATAAGAATGCTCCTTTTGTTTGGGGATCTTTGCAATCCACCGCTTTTGATGAGCTCAAATCTTTGCTTACTCATGCTCCGATTCTTGCTTTGCCCAATTTTGACAAAACTTTTAAGGTTCATTGTGATGCAAGCGGTACCGGAATTGGTGGAGTTTTGATGCAAGAAAAACGAGCCATTGCATATTTTAGTGAAAAACTCTCTGGTGCTCAACTTAACTATCCCATCTATGACAAAGAATAGTATGCATTAGTGCGTGTGCTTCATGTTTGGAAACATTATATGTTTGGGAACATTATCTTAGACCTCATGAGTTTGTCATCCATACCGATCATGAAACGCTTAAGTACTTAAAAGGTCAAACTAAATTGAACAAGCGTCATGCCAAATGGAGTGAATTTATTGAATCTTTCCCCTATGTGATCAAGTACATTAAGGGTAAGGAAAATGTAGTTGCGGATGCACTTTCACGCATATGCATGCTTGTCACTAAACTTGAGTTGAATGTTATCGGCTTTTAGCACATAAAAGATTTGTATGCTAATGACCCATCTTTTGCTACTCCTTATGCTAAATGTTTGACGCATACATCTTGGGAACGATGTTACATCAAGGATGGTTATCTTATGCGAGCTAACAAACTATGCATTCCCGAGTCTTCTCTTTGTTTTCTCCTTTTGCGAGAGGCTCATGGAGGCAGACTCATGGGACATTTTGGATGCAACAAGACATTTGCCACGCTCTCCAAGAACTACTTTTGGCCCAAGATGTTCCGTGACGTCTCACGCTTCACCAACTGATGCTCTACATGTTGCAAAGCTAAGTCTAAAGCTCAATCCCATGGTGTTGATATGCCTCTTCCTATTCCTTATCAACCTTGGGAAGACATTAGCATGGATTTTGTACTTGGTTTGCCAAGAACTCAAAATGGAAAGGATTAAGTGTTTGTTGTTTTGGACCGATTTTCTAAGATGACACATTTCATCCCTTGCAACAAGATAGATGATGCTTCACTCGTTGCAAATCTCTTTTGTAGGGAAATCTCGCGCCTCCATGGAGTACCAAAGACAATCGTCTCCGACCGCGACGTCAAGTTCTTGAGTTACTTTTGGAAGACGCTATGCACCAAGCACGGAATCAATCTCTTGTTCTCATCTGCATATCATCCTCAAACCGATGGCCAAACGGAGGTGACGAACCGTATGCTCTCCACTCTACTTCGCGTGTTGATCAAGAAGAACATCAAGGAGTGGGAGGAGTGTCTACCCATTGCCGAGTACACCTACAACCGTGCAAGACATTCGACAACCGGCAAGTCCCCCTTCGAGGTCGTCTACGACTTCAACCCATTGTCCCCATTGTACATTTTACCTCTTCCTCTACAAGAGCGCACCAACCTCGACGCAAGTGCCCGTGCAAGCTACATCAAGAAGATGCATGAGGATACAAGACAAACCAATGAGTGCCAAGTACAACGACTAGCAACCAAGCTCAACGTCAACAAGCAACCCGTGTTATTCAACATCGGAGATCTCATGTGGCTACACCTTCGCAAGGACCGCTTCCCGAACGAACCCAAGTCCAAACTTCTACCTCGAGCCGATGGACCCTTCAAGGTGGTAGCACGCTACAACGACAATGCTTACAAGATCAACCTCCCGCGCGACAAGTACAACGTGAGCGACATCTTCGACGTCAAAGATCTTTCGCCATACCATGGTGATGATGATTTCGATCCGAGGTCGGATCTTTCCCAAGGGAGGGGAGATGATGCGGAGCATCCCGTGATCATCCCCATGGACACCACCTTGACTATCCAAGCTCCAAGTGGACCCATGACAAGAGCAAAGGCTCGTGCCATCAATCCGAGGTGACATCACTCCTACTTGAGTTCCCCTTTTCTTCCAGCGAGACATGGCTACTGCCTAAGTCCGAGATGTTATGCGTGATCAGGTACAACGTTCAAGCCACAGAGCCGGGATCTGAAGAAGAAAGGACATGCGTCAACTCTCTGGACAACCCGGAACTTCCAGCCAGAGCCCGAAACTTCCGGCCCCCGGAACGTCCGGCCTACCCGGAGCTTCCGGCCTCCTTCGACATCGACCAGGCGGGGCGTGCCAACTCTCGTGTTAGCCCGGAACCTGCCCGGAACCCGGCCCAGACCTTTCGGCCTACCCGGACCTTCCGACCCCCGGACGCCAGCCCAGCTCCACCCGCACCAACTCTCTGGTTAGGCCGGACCCTGCCCGGAACATCCGCCACCCGGAACTTCCGGCCCTGCCTGCGCGGAGCCACTTGGGCCGAGGCCCGTGTACCCCTTCGCCCCGTAAACTATATATACTCGTCTCCTACCTACATTTTAGGGTCAGCATTGTGATAGCTCATTTGAGATAGAGCATTGCTCATCCGTACCGGATCTACTCCTCGTGAGGGACCGCACCTCTTCGGAGAAGATCCATACGGATTCAAGGCCTCCCTCCGGAGAAGACAATCAAGACCTCCTCCCGGAGAAGAACGGTTACTCTTGTATCGTCCCTTGTTGACTTTGGATCTCGTGTTACTTTGTGCCTCGATGTTCACTTGTGTGATCAAACTCGTGTCGGTTGAGTGTTTCTCTTGTTTTCCCCTCATGATTTTTGTCGTGTTCTTCCGCGCGTTCTTCATGTTCCCAGTAGGATCCACTCCAAACATGAAAGATCGGCCCCATAGGGTTCCACCCTACATCATCTAGCCTAGGAATAGGATGACGATAACGAATAGTAATATTATTAATGCATCTACAATCAACACACATACACGAAGTACCATCCTTCTTTGGCACTAAAATGATAGGAGCAGCACAAATACTAAGGGATTCGCGTATATAACCTTTGTCGAGTAGCTCCTGTACTTGACGCATTATCTCCTTCGTCTCCTCTGGATTGGTACGGTATGGCGCACAATTTGGTAGTGAAGCAACGGGAATTAAGTCAATATGATGCTCAATCCCTCGAATTGGCGGTAATCCCGATGGCACGTCTTGTGGAAAGACGTCAACGAACTCCTGCAAAATGTTAGTGACAGCAGGAGGCAAAGAGGAAGGCACGTCCTCGAATGAAAATAATGCCTCTTTTCACACAAAAGCATAGCAAACAGATTTGCTAAAATCTAGCTCATCAATATCAGATTTGGTGGCCAATAAACATGCACTTTTCAATTTAATTTCAGAAGCAACGCTAGATGGTTTATTATTAGGCTTCATTTGTTCCTCAAATTCTTTTGCGACAATCTGATTTTCACTCTTATTTTTCTCCTATTTTGCTTTATTAGCTCTATTAATATCATCTTTCAAAATGGAATCAGGAGTCATAGGAAGCAAAGTAATATTTTTATCCTTATGAACAAAAGTATACTGATTGTTTCTACCATGGTGTACGTAATTTTTATCAAATTGCCATGGTCGACCAAGTAATAAGGAACATGCTTGCATAGGTACCACATCACAATCAACATAATCAGCATATGTAGAGATACTAAAATGCACACGAACAGTACGTGTTACCTTAACCTTGCCGTTGTTGTTGAACCATTGGATGTAGTAAGGATGTGGATGTGGTCTTGTGGTGAGAGAAAGCTTCTCCACCATCTCCATGCTAGTCAAGTTGTTGGAGCTCCCTCCGTCTATGATGACACGCACAGAACGTTCCTTCACAACTCCCTTTGTATGGAACAAATTATGCCTCTGATTTTGATTAGCTTGTGTGACCTGCACACTCAAA
Organism: Triticum dicoccoides; assembly: GCF_002162155.2. Taxonomy (NCBI): domain Eukaryota; kingdom Viridiplantae; phylum Streptophyta; class Magnoliopsida; order Poales; family Poaceae; genus Triticum; species Triticum dicoccoides. Next base: position 246,860,856 of record NC_041387.1, on the reverse strand, counting down.
ACACATTGAGCAACTAAATATTCATACCTGTCAGCGTCTTCAGGAGCCATGTATTGCGTCTCATGATCAGAATCATCTCCACCGTGTTCTTCACTTGTAATAAGAGCCAAAGTCTCCTCCGCATAGTCACTAGCGGACTCATACCCACCATCCTCAGTAGCAATCATCACACACTGAGATTTGCATTCTCGTGCATAATGTCCTCTTTCCTTACAACAACGACAAATAATATCGCTTGTGTGCCCTGTTGATGCCACGGAAGAAGAAGAGATCTGTGCAGGCCCGGCAGGTGTGCTCTTGGTAGATAGTGGTGGTTGTGCCTACTTTCTTGTATCACGGCTGGAGGTGGCACCTGATGGAGGTGCTGGTGCAGTGGAAGTAGACGATGCACGTAGTGTCAATGATGAAGGTGGACCTGCAGAAAAGTTAGTTCGTGCCAATGCCTGTTGATCCTACACTTCACGTTCATCTTTACAAGGAAGATGGAATAAACGAGTGATATTAGTATACTCCTTATACTCTAGAATGGTATGAATCTCTCTATTTAATCCACCCATAAAACATGCAAGCATAGCTTCATTCTCCTCAACAATGCCACATCTAATCATGCCAGTTTGTAATTCCTGATAATATTCTTCTACAGAATTTTTTCCTTGTCTTAAACGCTGCAATTTTTGAAGGAATTCACGTTGATAATATGGTGGAACCCAACGAGTACGCATAACAGTTTTCAAAGCAGCCCAAGTAGCTGGAATAGGATATAATCGACAATGCTCAGACCACCATACACATGCAAAACTAGTGAAAGCACAAACAAAAATAGCAACCTGTCTCTCCTCGGGATATTGTAGACATATAAAACGTTGTTCATTTTCTAGCTCCCACGTAAGATATATATCAGGAACATATCTACCCTCAAATGGTGGAATATTCAATTTTAGTCTAGGAATATGGTCATTATCTCATACCAGAGGTGGTGGTCCAGGCCTACCGTTGCGAATATATACCTGAGGTCTACCTGCTAGTGGTGGTGCTAGTGGCTGCATGTAGTTCTGATTTTGATCAACCTCATCCTCATAATCGCCCGCATAATCATCATCCTACTCGGCACCAACAACCATAGTAGTAGGAGCCAAAGAAGCATCAATAGTAGGTGCAGCGGCACCAGAATTTTGACCAGGCTCAATTGGAACGCGATGTGCTCGTCCCACTTGATTTGGAAGGCGGCGTTGGAGATGTTGTTGTTGTTGTTGTTGTTGTTGTTGTTGTTGTTGTGTAGAGGTGCGACAGGTGCACCGGTGGTGGTTGGGGAAGATGCTTGAGCAATTCATTGAACTTGTTATCCAGCCTTGTCTCGAACGACTTCTCCATGGCATCTATCTTCTCCATAGCCTCTTCAAATCTGTTTAGCACATCTCCCACCTGGCCACTCATCATTTGCTGAAATTTATCATGCAACTCCTTGTTCATCATGTTCTCCCAGTCAATCTCGTTGGCTTGTGGTCCTGCCATGGTTAGCAGCAATAGAAACACACAAGAATATGATCCTACAGACTACTAGGAAGTGGTGGTGGTGGTGGTGGTGGTATGTCACAAATCCTACAAGTGAATCTCAAATTCTTAGCAGTTCTTACCTAGCGGCAGGTGGTCATCGGCAACCGTTGTAGTCAAAACTCTCAAATCTTGGATAGAGCGATTACCAGGGAGAGTCAAATGCATGACGTAGATGTATGTGGAGCTGTAATATGGTATCAAAAAGGGTCAGCAATAATCAATTCAGAGATGCAAAGTTGAATAAACGCGCAACGACAGTACTGTGATGGTCCTAGGCTAGACTGTGCTAGAGACGCGAGCCTAGAACACTAACCAAATCACAACGCTGCATGTAAACAAGGGAGGAGCACACTCTAGAATTTTTTTTCCTTTTTTTTCAATTTTTTTCCTTTTTTTTGCTCCGCAACAATTTTTTTCGAAAAAGTCTACAAATGGTCTAGAAACTGCCTAGCCAGAAATTTCCAGACTTAGTTTTTTTTAAACTGGAACTATTTTTCTACTGCGGGTAGCATGTAAGTTCGAGAGTCCTACTCTGTCATGACTCGGAGTATGGCGTGATCTCGAAATCCAAAACAGAGTAACAAAATACTGGACTCGGACTAGGACTGGTGGAGGAGATGAATCTGGTGGAACTCGGACTGGTGGTGGATATGAATCTCGTGGAACTCGGAGTGGTCGTGGATATATGTTGCAGGTGGACTCGGATTGGCGTGATGGCGGCAGATATGTGGTGGCGTATACGGATTCAGATTGGCGATGAATATGTGGTGGTGGTATATGGCAGCGGTGATAAAGTTGGTGCGGTGGTGGTATATGGCAACAGCAATGATCATGATGCGGTGGCGATATATGGCAGCGACGACGTGACAACGTGTGAACAGAACTCGAAACTCTAAAGGGCTAGACGCTAAGACCAGCAACTTGACACGACGATGCAACCGCAAAGTCAACAAAGCAAATACAGAAAAGATTACGCAAAGGCTCAGATTGGTTAGGATAGGATGAACTAACCCTAATTTTTTTGGCTTTTTCGTGGACTATAGGTATGAAGGAAAAGACTCGATCTAAACTATGAAAAACTGTAAAATCTCACCGAGCAACCTGAAAATCAGATACCACTTGATAGAGGCAAAGGTGTCCCGATGTTTTGATGAGATGGTGGCTATCGTTTTTTTTGGGAGTCGACCTTGACGATCCGACTACGAACGTGCGAGACGTCGCGCCTTAGCAATCACAAACCAACTTTCGAGGGGTTATTGACCATGCCGGAGCACGATCAACCTGACCACGAGGATTTGTTTCCTGCGAGCAAATGAAGAACAAGCAAGAAACTGAGATTGCAATCTGGATATTGCGAATATAAGAGGAAAGCTTTATTAATGAAGTTGGGGTTTTGTGACGTCTTGGTCTGGTCGTTGAGCACAAAAGAAGTACGCGAAGTTGCAGCTATGGCAAACTTTTAATCTAAACAAAGCTCAAAGTCTAAACGGTGCCCTAAGAGCTGTATATATGGAGGAAGAGGGGGGGAATTTCGTGGCCCTTGGTGGAGGGGTCCGAAATCAACCCCAGCTCTTGTTTCCCCACACATACGGACTCTAAAAATAGTCTATACTTATGTATTTCGAAATTACATGGGCCTGGCCCAATAAGAAGGTGACGCAGCACCTAGATTTGCCTCTGGACGAAATTTATGAAGTGACATCTTGTATATTTCGTCCATGGCTTCATGCACTCATTATGGTGGCTTCAAAGTCCTGAAATCATCACTTGAAACTCCGTTCTTGTTTCCCTTGCGCATGCCATCATCTCCATGCTTGTTCTTGCTACTATGTTCATCCTTCTCCAAGCTAGGCCCTTCATTTGTAAGCAAAACAAATGTATCCAATTTAGGCAGCATCATATTCTCATGAACATTAGAATCATTACCAACAAACGAGAGTACCTGGTAATTTAATTGGTGTGCGCGAGCCCTAGTAATTGGTCCAGTATGTATAGTAGCGGGGGCTACGGGTGTAACAATGGTATTGATGTCCTCATCACCTCCCGGTGAACAAGATCTCGTTTCGACCATAGGCGGTTGAACAGAAGGCCGTTTTCTCTATTCTACGGTACGCCAGGCCTCGTTTCGGCTGTTCCATCCAAGCCAGTTGGCTCCCGATGAAGATGACGCATTCCGGTGCCTCCCAATGAACACGATGACGCAATTTCTCCGTTTCGACCCAGCCAGCTAGCTGCCGATGAATATGACACCGTCGCTGCTCTCCGCTGCCTCTCCATGTATACGAGCCCTAGTCGTATGTATGTGCGAGTAGGCGTTCAAGACCCCGGCCGTATGTACGTACGTGGTCGTACTTACTTTCTTGCACCTTGGCTGTATGTACGTGTACATGATATTGACGGGGCTGCGTGACATGCTACGTCCGCGCCTCTACTACGACACATGCCCTTCCTCACTCGGCCACGGTTCATCGCTACAGCCTGTAGAGAGACCGATCGACCAGTATGTATGTACACGTTCGCAGCCAAAATGACAACGCTACGTACGCTTTGACCAGGTGGGTCCCAACTGTCAGGGAGGATAAGAAGGCACTTCCTTGCCTACGAAGTTATTGCTGGTGGGTCCCCGCCGTCAGGGGGAGAATCATTTTTTTGCCTGTAATATGGCCGCACTTCCTGGCGTGCGAAGATGTAGGTGGTGGGTCCTAGCAGTCAGGGAGGAAACATTTTTTTCATAAAATACGGTGGCCCGTCCGATGGTTCCCCGCTGTCAGGTGGAGGAATAATTATTTTACGCGTAATAAGGTTGCAGTTCCTTGTTGCGATCGTGGACCCAGTTGTCAGCCTCTCCACATTCAGTACTCTTGCGATGGAATTCGTTCCTTGACCACATTGACCATGACGCGCCTCGATCACCAAGGCAGGGGACGACGGCGAGGAGTAGGAAGGGGATGACGTCGAGCCAGGAAAGATGCGACAGTGGATGGCCACGCAGAGAGGAGTATGAGGGTTGATGGGTTCGGCTGCGATGTGAGGCTGATGTCGCCACAGAATAATAGGGGTTGTGGGTGAGTAGAGAGATGACCTGGCCAGTGGTTGGAGTAGGGTGGGGCGGTCAGGCCTGCATGGCAGCTGAGCTGGCCACCGAAGGCAGGAGCACACGGCAAGACCGACGCTTGTTTGGGCGGCTGGAGCAAAAAGACCAGAGGTTGAAGAAGCACTACGGCCGTTGGATGGACATCGTACGGGCACTGGAGCTAGAATCGTTCATATTGACTAAGTTGACAGAGCCCTCCGTCCGCGTCAACTTAGTAGGCCCACAAGTCAGCCTTCTACTAAGGTTGGCCCAGCTAGCAGGGGGATCTTCATTTTTTTTGTGCCTAATAAGGAGGCACTTCCTTGCGTGCGAAGATACAATTGGTGGGTCCGATCTGTCAGGGGGGACATTTTTTCGTGAAATACAGAGGCCCTTCCGGTGGGTCCCTGTTGTCTGGTGGAGGTACAATTTTTTTACGCGTAATAAGGTTGCCCTTCCTTGTTGCGGTTGTGGACCCAGCTGTCAGCCTCTCCACGTACAGTACTCTTCCGATGGAAGTCGTTCCTTGACCACATTGACCACGCCACGCCGAGAGCACTAAGGCGGCAGACGACGACGAGGCCTAGGAAGGGGACAACGCAGAGCCAGGGAAGACGTGGCAGTGGATGCCCACGCAGAGAGGAGTATGAGGGTTGACTGGTTCGACTGCGGTGTGAGGCTACCGTTGCTGCAGAATAACAAGGGATGTGGGTGAGTAGAGTGATGGCCTGGCCAGAGGTTGAAGTAGGGTGGGGTGGTAAGGCCTGCGCGACAGCAGAGCCGGCCACCGAAGGTAGGAGCAGGCGGCACGACCTGCACTGGTTTAGGCCGCTGGAGCAAGAAGACCAGAGGTTGAAGAAGCACTACGGCCGTTGGATGGACATCGTACAGTCACTGGAGCTAGAATCGTTCATATTGTCTAATTGGACAAAGTCCTCCATCCGCGTCAAGTTAGTAGGCCCACAAGTCGCCTCCCACTGTGGTGGGTCCTAGCTAGCAGGGGGAGTATTCATTTTTTTGTGCATAATAATGAGGCACTTCCTTGCATGCGAAGATACAGCTGATGGGTTCGACCTGTCAGCAAGGGGAACATTTTTTTTGCGAAATACAGAGGCCTTTCCGGTGGGTCCCACTTGTCAGGTAGAGGAATCATTATTTTGCGCGTAATAAGGAGGCATTTCCTTGCGCGTAGTCCTGGACCTAGCTGTCAGCCTCTCCATGTATAGTGCACTTCTGATGGATGTTCTTCGTTGACCACGTTGACCATGCCACGACGAGAGCACCAGGGCGGTGGACGACGGCGAGGCCTAGGAAGGAAACGACACAGAGTCAGGGAAGACTCGGCAGTTGTTTCCCACATGAAGGGGAGTACGAGGATTTACTGGTTCGTCTGTCACCGCCGAAGAATAACAATAGTTGTGGGTGAGTAGAGGGATGGCTAGGCTAGCAATGGGAGTACGGTGGGTCGGTGAGGCCTGCGCGACAGCACAGCCGGCCGCGTGAGGAAGGAGCAGGCAGTCCCGCCGACGCTTGTTTGAGCGGCTGGAGCAGGAATAGCAGAGATTGAAGAAGCACGACGACCGTTGGATGGACATCCAACATTCACTTCTCTTGTGTGTTGACTAAGTTGACATGGCGTTGCGTGTGCGTCAACCTTTTTTTAGGAAAGCGTACGCGTCAACCTATAATAGGCACACAATTCAGCCTCAAATGTGTGGAAAACATCATATAACCCATGTGCCATTATTTCTAATAATTGACAGCGCATTTGCTAATTCTTAAGGATTTCTTTGGAGCCCATCTTCTTTTTGTTAGCATTACAGCCCATATTGTGACCACGTTAAAAATTATACGAAATTTTGTATATTTCGGTGCGCTCAACTATTTTAATACCGAAATTTTGAATCACATTCAAAATAATTTGAAAAATAAATTTATATACATATAAAATCCAAATAATTGTCCATGCATAAAAATCAATGGAATTTAAAATCTTGAAAGGAAAAAAAATGAAAATAATTCCTCGTTTGATGTGTTTTAAAAATGTACATCCCATTTCTCATTATGGATAGCCCATTTTCTGGGCCAGCTGAATGAAACTCTCCTCGTCTTGAAAGATTTGCAGCCCAGCAAGGCTGACAAAGCAAGGAGGCCTCATTGGGTATTTCTTTTAAAAAAGTAGAATTGGGCTAGCCATTTTCAGCAAGACAAAAACACAACTGGGCTCATGATGTGGTAAACATAAATCAAACCCTGGCTAGAAGGGCCATAGCCCCCGCACAACCCTGTTTTTACCCTAATCCTCCTCAAAAACTAGTATAAATAACAACTGCTTGTTCCTCAAAAAAAGTAAATAACAACTGCACAACCTGTTGGGTCCCTGGTGTCAGCCGCTCGTTGTGTAATTCTCTCGTTTATTGACTACATTGACAATGGCGTGGGCCCCAGATGTCCAATCATTAGGAGCAACCATTTTTTGGGCTTGTAATAACGAGGCACTTGCTTGCATACTGCCTGATAGAGGCAAAGGTGTCTTGTCTTTCAGTGAGATGATGGATATCGCTTTGGTGGAAGTCGACTTTGACGATATGACTACGAATGTGCGAGGATGTCGCGCCTTAGCAATCGGTAAACCAACTCCGAGAGATTATTGACCACGCCGGAGCACGATCAACCTGACCACGAGGGTTTGTTTCCTGCGAGCAAACGAAGAACAAGAAAGAAACTGAGATTGCAATCTAGATATTGCGAATATAAGATGAAAGCTTTATTGATCAAGGTGGGGGTCTGTGACGCCTTTGTCTGGTCGTTGAACACAAACAAAGTATGCGAAGTTGCAGCTATGGCGAACTTTAATCTAAACAAAACCCAAAGTCTAAACGACGCCCTAAGGGCTGTATATATGGAGGAAGAAGGGGGAGAATTTCGTGGCCCTTGGGGAAGGGGTCCGAAACCAACACTACAGGAATCAGCTACTTTGCCGTCTGCCACGGCGGACGGAAAAGGCATGAATGGCAGACGGCAAAGGTCTTTGCCGTCCGCCACAAACGGCAAAAGTGGACGGCAAAGAAAGGTCCGGTAAAGAGCTACTTTGCCATCTGCTTTTGGTGGCTGACGGCAAAGGGGCCTTTGCCATCAGCAGCGGACGGCAAAGAACACAGACGACAAAAATTTCGCTGTTAGTCCGTTAGGTGGCTAACGGGAGGCTTTGCCGTCAGCTTCCTACAATCACAGACGGCAAAGAAGTTTGTTTGTTTATTAAAATAAATAAACAATCTAAGTGCAGAGGCTATAAATAAACACGACATTATCCATCCACACTTTGTTCCAAGAATCGAAAACGAACGGACAAATTTCACAATACAAAATTACAATATTTACACAGAATACATCATCCATGAATGGACAAATTTCACAATACGAACACAGAATATATTATCCATCCACAGAATACATCATCCACAGAATACATTATCCATCATCCACAGAATACATCATCCACAGAATACATCATCCACAGAATACATTATCCATCCAAGAACGAACAGACTCCTCTGTGCCCGTGGTCGCCGGAGCAACTAGCAATCGCGCCCTCTCACTTCTCCTCGAGGCCGGGGACGGGGTTCGAGGCTGGCGGAGGCCGGCGGGGCTGACAGAGCCGGGACCGATGGAGGCCGGCAGGGGAGACGAGGTGCAGAGGCCACCGCGGTCGACGAGCGACGAGACGCGGAGGCAGGCGGGGGCGACGGGCGACGGGGCCGTGGCCGGCAGGCGAGATGGCGGCCAACGAGCTGGTGGCGGGCGCCGGCGGGCCGATGGAGGCCGGCGGGGGCGACAGGCAACGTGGCCGGGGCCGGCGGTAAAGGAGGGAGTGGACGCGGCCGGTGGAGAGGTGGTGCCGGCGAGGTGTTGGCCGGCAAGAGGTGGCGGCCGGCGGGCGAGGTGTTGGCCGGCAAGGCCGGGGGTCAAGGCGGTGGCGGTGCAGGCCGGTGTGCCGATTTGGATCGAGAGGGAGAGAAAGGAGAGAGAGAGAGATGTGGTGGGGTGAGGTGGGGATAAGGGACAGAGAGAGAGACGTGGTGGGGTGAGGTGGGACGTGGTGGGGTGATGCTGCCCTTGGGGCGTGTGCATCGTGGGTGCGTGCGTGGGTGTGCGTCCGATGGGGTGTGGGTGGGGATGCCAAGTCATCGATCCGCATGATCGATCTGGGTGTTGTGCTTCTTCTTTGCCGTCCGCCCCGGCTTTGCCGTCCGCTTTTTGTTTATCTTTGCCGTCTGCTGCGGACGGCAAAGAGGGGGGATGTTAAGTTTTTTCGTTAGTGGGTGCCACCTCCCTCTTTGCCGTCAGCCAGCGGACGACAAATATTCTTTGCCGTCAGCCAGCGGACGGCAAAGAAAAGGTGGATGGCAAAGACCTTCTTTGTCGTCTGCCAGTTTTTTGCCATCCGCTTCTTGGTAGCTAATGGCAAAGACCTTCTTTGCCGTCCGCTAGCTGACGGCAAAGAACTGGCAGACGGCAAATTCCCTGATTCCAGTAGTGCAACCCTATCTCTTGTTTCCCCACACATACGGACTCTAAAAACAGCCTATACTCAAGTATTTCAAAAATATATCGGCCTGGCCCAATAATAAGGTGACGCAACACCTAGAATAGCCTCTAGACGAAAGTTATGAAGTACTCCCTCTGTAAACTAATATAAGAGCGTTTAGATCATTAAAATAGTAATCTAAACGCTCTTATATTAATTTACGAAGGGAGTAGCATCTTGTATATTTCGTCCAAGGCTTCATGCACTCATTATGGTGGCTTTAACAGCCTGAAATCATCACTTGTAACTCCGTTCTTGTTCCCCATACGCATGTCATCATCTCCATACTTGTTCTTTCTCCAATGTTCATCCTTCTCAAAGCTAGGCCCTTCATTTGTAAGCAAAACAAATGTATCCAATTTAGGCAGCATCATATTCTCATGAACATTAGAATCATTACCAAGAAACGAAAGTACCTGGTAATTTAATTGGTGTGCGCGAGCTCTAGTAATTGGTCCAGTATGTATAGCAGCGGGGGCTGTGGGTGTAACAATGGTATTGATGTCCTCATCATCCTCCCCTTCTCGAAATGAAGTCGTCCTCGACGGAAGCTCATCTTCCTCACCCAAATAAGGCTTCAAATCTGAAATGTTAAAAGTGGGACTAACCCCAAAATCTGCAGGCAGCTCAAGTTTATATGCATTATCATTTATTTTCTCTAACACCTTAAAAGGACCATCAGTACGTGGCATTAGCTTTGATTTGCGCAAATCAGGAAATCTATCCTTACGCAAATGTAACCAAACAAGATCTCCAGGTGCAAACGCAACATGTTTTCTACCCTTATCTCCAGCAAGTTTATATTTAGCATTCATACGCTCAATGCTTTCGTTAGTTAACTCATGCATTTTTAAGATCAATTCAGCACGTTGTTTAGCATCAAAATTAACCTTCTCCAAAGATGGAAGAGGCAACAAATCAATAGGTGCACGAGGTAGGAAACCATACATAATTTCAAAAGGGCACATCTTAGTAGTAGAATGCAATGAACGACTATAAGCAAACTCAATATGAGGCAAGCATTCTTCCCACATTTTCTTATTATTCTTCAAAATATCCCTAAGCATAGTAGACAATGTTCTATTGATCACTTCAGTTTGTCCATTAGTTTGGGGGTGACAAGTAGTACTAAAAAGCAGTTTAGTCCCCAACTTAGCCCATAAACATCTCCAAAAGTGGCTAAGAAATTTAGTATCACGATATGAAACAATAGTATTTGGCACACCATGCAAGCGAATAATTTCACGGAAGAACAAATCAGCAACATTAACAGCATCATCGCTTTTATGACATGGTATAAAGTGTGCCATTTTTGAGAATCTATCCACGACAACAAATATGCTATCCCTCCCCTTCTTTGTTCGAGGTAAACCTAAAACAAAGTCCATAGATATATCCTCCCAAGGAACACTAGGTACAGGCAAAGGCATATATAAACCATGAGGATTGAGTCATGACTTAGCTTTTTCACATGTAGTGCAGCGAGCAACAAAACGCTCAACATCCCGTCTCATCTTTGGCCAAAATAAATGTGTAGCAAGTACGTCCTCCGTCTTCTTCATGCCAAAGTGTCCCATTAATCCTCCTCCATGCGCTTCCTGCCACAACAAAAGATGAACAGAGCTAGCTGGAATGCATAGCTTGTTAGCACGGAACAAAAAGCCATCATTAATAATGAACTTGTTCCATGTTCTTCCTTCTTTACAATTCTGCATTAAATCTTTAAAATCAACATCATGCACATATTGATCTTTGATGGTCTCCAAACCAAATATTTTGAAGTCAAGTTGTGAAAGCATAGTATAGCGACGAGACAATGCATCAGCAATAACATTTTCTTTACCCTTATTGTGTGTAATAACATAAGGGAAATCTCAATGAATTCAACCCGTTTAGCATGTCTACAATTCAGTTTAGCTTGACTTTTAATATGTTTCAAAGATTCATGATCAGAATGTATAAAAAATTCTTTGGGCCATGAATAATGTTGCCATGTCTCTAAAGTCCGAACAAGAGCATATAATTCTTTATCATAAGTAGAATAATTCAGACTAGGCCCACTCAATTTTTCAGAAAAGTATGCAATAGCTTTGCCATCTTGCAATAACACACCTCCTAATCCAATTCCACTAGCATCGCATTCAAGTTCAAAAGTCTTATTAAAATTAGGAAGTTGGAGTAAAGGAGCATGTGTCAACTTATCTTTCAATATCGTGAAGGCTTCATCTTGTGTGGTACCCCAAACAAAAGGCACATCCTTCTTTGTAAACTCATTGAGAGGTGCAGCAATGGTGTTGAAATCTCTCACAAAACACCTTTAGAATCCAGCGAGGCCAAGAAAACTCCTCACTTGTGTGACCGTTTTGGGTTGCGGCCAACTCTCAATAGCTTCAATCTTGGCTTTATCAACTTCAATTCCCTGTGGAGTAACAACATAGCCAAGAAAAGACACTCGGTCGATGCAAAAGGTGCACTTCCCAAGGTTACCAAACAAACGTGCATCACGTAGAGCAATAAAAACAGCATGTAAATGTTCCAAATGTTCCTCCAAAGATCTGCTATAAATCAATATGTAATCAAAGTAAACTACCACAAATCGTCCAATGAAAGCACGTAAAACTTTGTTCATTAAACTCATGAAAGTACTAGGTGCATTAGTTAACCCAAAAGGCATGACTAACCCCTCATATAATCCAAACTTAGTTTTAAATGCTGTTTTCCATTCATCTCCCAATTTCATACGAATTTGATGGTATCCACTACGTAAATCAACTTTGGAGAATACTGTAGAGCCACTCAATCAACGCACATACGCGAAGTACTATCCTTGTTCGGCACTAAAATGATAGGAACAGCACTAGGACAAAGGGATTCGCGTATATAACATTTATCAAGTAGCTCCTGTACTTGACGCATAATCTCCGTCGTCTCCTCTGTATTGGTACGGTATGGTGCACGGTTGGGTAGCGATGCAACGGGAATTAAGTCAATCTAATGCTAAATCCCTCGTATGGGAGGTAATCCCGGTGTCACGTCTTGTGGAAAGACGTCAGCAAACTCCTACAAAATATTAGTGACATCAGGAGGCAAAGAGGAAGGCACGTCCTCGAATGAAAATAATGCCTCTTTGCACACAAAAGCATAGCAAACAAAATTGCTGTAATCTAGCTCATCGATATCAGATTTGGTGGCAAATAAACATGCACTTTTCAATTTAATTTCAGAAACAACACTAGATGGTTTATTATTAGGCTTTATTTGTTGCTCAAATTCTTTTGCCACAATCTGATTTTCACTCTTATTTTTCTCCTGTTTTGCTTTACTAGCTCTATTAATATCATCTTTCAAAATGGAATCAGGAGCCATAGGAAGAAAAGTAATATTTTTATCCTTATGGACAAGAGTATATTGATTTTTTCTACCATGGTGTACAGAATTTTTTTCAAATTGCCCTGGTCTACCAGTAATAAGGAACGTGCTTGCATAGGTACCACATCACAATCAACATAATCAGCATATGTAGAGATACGAAAATGCACACGAACAGTACGTGTTACCTTAACCTTGCCGCTGTTGTTGAACCATTGGATGTAGTAAGGATGTGGATGTGGCCTTGTGGTGAGAGATAGCTTCTCCACCATCTCCATGCTAGCCAAGTTGTTGCAGCTCCCTCCATCTATGATGACACGAATAGAACGTTCCTTCACAACTCCCTTTGTATGGAACAAATTATGCCTCTGATTTTGCTCAGCTTGTGTAACCTGCACACTCAAAACATGTTAAGCAACCAAACATTCATACCTTTCAGCATATTCAGAAGCCATGTATAGTGTCTCATGATCAGAATCATCTCCACGGTGTTCTTCACATGAAATAAGAGCCAACGTCTCCTCGTCATAGTCACTAGTGGACTCATACCCACCGTCCTCGGTAGCAATCATCACACGCTGAGATTTGCATTCTCGCGCATAATGACCTCTTCCCTTACAAGGACGACAAATAATATCACTTGTGTGCCCTATTGATGCCATGGAAGAAGAAGAGCTCTGTGTAGGCCCGACAGGTGCGCTCTTGGCAGATAGTGGTGGTTGTGCCTGCTTTCTTGTATCACGGCTGGAGGTGGCACCTGATGGAGGTGCTGGTGCAGTGGAAGTAGAAGATGCAGGCGGTGTCCATGAGGAAGGTTGACCTGAAGAAAAGTTAGTGCGCGCCATTGCTTGTCGATCCTGCACTTCACGTTCAGCTTTACAAGCAAGATGGAATAAACGAGTGATATTAGTATACTCCTTATACTCTAGAATGGTCTGAATCTCTCTATTTAATCCACCCATAAAATGTGCAAGCATAGCTTCATTCTCCTCAACAATACCACATCTAATCATGCCAGTTTGTAATTCCTGATAATATTCTTCTACAAATTTTTCCCTTGTCTCAAACGCTGCAATTTTGGAAGCAATTCACGTTGATAATATGGTGGAACCCAACGAGTACGCATAGCAGTTTTCAAAGCAGCCCAAGTAGTTGGAATAGGATATAATCTACAATGTTCAGACCACCAAACACATGCAAGGCTAGTGAAAGCACAAACAGCAGCAGGAACATGTCTCTCCTCAGGATATTGTAAACATGTAAATCGTTGTTCAGTTTCTAACTCCCAAGAAAGATATATATCAGGAACATATCTACCCTCAGCTGGTGGAATATAAAATTTTAGTTTAGGAAGATGGTCATGATCTCGTACCTGAGGGAGAGCCCTACCATTGTGATTATTTGCATGTGGACGACCTGGTGCTTGTGTTGCTGGTGGTTCCACGTAGTTCTGATTTTGATCAACCTCATCCTCGTAATCTCCCGCATCAGCAGCAGGAGCCACAAAAGTATCAACAGCAGCACCAATAGTTTGGCCAGGGTGAAGGACACGGCTCGCTCGGCGGAGGGCTGTTTCGCGACGTGGAGGTAGTTGTTGTTGTTGTTACAGAGGTGCGGCAGGTGCAGCCGTTGGAAGACGCGCAAGTAGTTCATTAAATCTGTTATCGAGCTTTGTTTCGAACGTCTTCTCAAGGCCAGTGATCTTCTCCATGGCCTCTTCAAAATTGTTCAGCACATCTTGCACCTGTTCAGTCATCATTTGCTGAAACTTATCATGAAGCTCCTTGTTCGTTAAGTTCTCCCAGTTAATCTCGTCGGCTTGTGATCCTGGCATGGTTAGCAGCAATAGAAACACACAAGAATATGATCCTACAGACTACTAACAAGTGGTGGTGGTGGGTGTCACAAATCCGTCAAGCAAAACTCAAATTCTTACCAGTTCTTACCCAGCAGCAGGCGGTGATCGGCAACCGTTGTAGTCAAAACTCTCAACGCTTGGATAGAGCGATTACCAGGGAGAGTCAAACGCACGACATAGATGTATGTGGAGCTGGGAAGGCTTATAATATGGTAGCAAAAATGATCAGCAATATCAATTCAGAGATGCAAAGTTGAATAAACGCTCAACGATGGTACTATGCTGGTCCTAGGCTAGACCGCGCTAGAGACGCGAGCCTAGAACACTAAAAAAATCACGGCACTATATGTAAACAAGGGAGAAGCACACTCTGGATTTTTTTTCGCTTGCTTTTTTTTATGTGCTCCTCTTATTTTGTGAAAATCACTATAATGGCGAGTGTCTCAAAACTCTTCCCAGGTCAAACTGACAGGATGGGCACGAAATTTTTTTGACAATTTTTTTCGGAAATCTGTGTAGCGACGACAAAAAAGTGCGACAAAAAATCACTATGATGGAGAGTGTCTCAAAACACTCCCTAGGACCTAAAAATAGGATTGGGAAAAAATATTTCCGGTCGCCGAAATTTTGGCCTAAAAACTGCCTGGGGGTCTCCAGACTCTTTTTTTTCCAAAACCTACTCAGGCAAGGAAACACGAATCGGAAATTATATGGATCTCGAAAATAAACCTAATATGCAAGGAACTCGGATTGGTGGTGGATATACGGTGGTGGTATATGACAGCGGTGGTGGTATATGGCAGCGGTGGTGGTAGCGGTGGTAGTATATGGATACGGATCGGTGGTGGTATATGGATACTGATTGGTGGTGGTATATGGATACATATTTGGAGCGGTGGTGGTAGGTGGCAGGGGCGATGATGATGGTGCGGTGGCGGCGTGACAACTTATGACCAGAACTCGAAACTCTAAAAGACTAGACGCTAAGACTAGCAACTTGACGCGACGATGCAACCGCAAATTCAACAAAGCAAAATACTGAAAAGACTATGCAAAGGCTCAGACTGGTTCGGATAGGATGAACTGTTTTTTGTTGGCTTTTTCGTGGTCTATAGGTATGAAGAACAGACTCGATCTAAACTACGAAAAACAGTAAAATCTCACCAAGCAACCTGGAAATCTAATACCACTTGATAAAGGCAAAGGTGTCCCATCTTTCGATGAGCTGATGGATATCGCTTTGGTGGAAGTCGACTTTGACGATCCGACTACGAACGTGCGAGGACGTCGCGCCTTAGTAATCGCTAAACCAACTCCAAGAGGTTATTGACCACGCCGGAGCACGATCAACCTGACCACGAGGGTCCGTTTCCTGCGAGCAAACGAAGAACAAGCAAGAAACTGAGATTGCAATCTGGATATTGCGAATATAAGATGAAAGCTTTATTGATCAAGGTGGGGTTCTGTGACGCCTTTGTCTGGTCGTTGAACACAAACGAACTACGCGAAGTTGCAGCTATGGTGAACTTTAATCTAAACAAAACCCAAAGTTTAAACGATGCCCTAAGGGCTGTATATATGGAGGAAGAGGGGGGGAAATTTCGTGGCCCTTGGGGAAGGGGTCCGAAACCAACCCTATCTCTTGTTTCCCCACACATAGGGACTCTAAAAACAGCCTATACTCAAGTATTTCGAAATCTTTAATCTAAACAAAACCCAAAGTTTAAACGACGCCCTAAGGGTTGTATATATGGAGGAAGAGGGGGGGAAATTTCGTGGCCCTTGGGGAAGGGGTCCGAAACCAACCCTATCTCTTGTTTCCCCACACATAGGGACTCTAAAAACAGCCTATACTCAAGTATTTCGAAATTACATGGGCCTGGCCCAATAATAAGGTGACGTAGCACCTAGAATAGCCTCTGGACGAAAGTTATGAAGTAGCATCTTGTATATTTCATCCAAGGCTTCATGCACACATTATGGTGGCTTCAACATCCTGAAATCATCACTGGTAACTCCGTTCTTGTTCCCCATGCGCATGCCATCATCTCCATGCTTGTTCTTGCTCCAATGTTCATCCTTCTCAAAGCTAGGCCCTTCATTTGTAAGCAAAACAAATGTATCCAATTTAGGCAACATCATATTCTCATGAACATTAGAATCATTACCAAGAAACGAAAGTACCTGGTAATTTAATTGGCGTGCGCGAGCTCTAGTAATTGGTCCAGTATGTATAGCAACAGGGGCTATGGGTGTAACAATGGTATTCATGTCCTCATCACTGCCATGACCCTGGCGGGTCCCTACTGTCATCCTCTCCATGTATAGTCATCTCCTTGTTTCTCTTGGTTGTTGATGATGTTGACAACTCAAGAGGGCGGCGCACCGTGCATGGCGAACCAAGGCGGAGGACAACGCGAGGCCTCAGACGGAACAAACAGAAGCCGTGGAAGATGCGCCGGTCCAGTCGGAGGGGAGTATGAGGATTGACTGGTTCGGGTGCGGGTGCGTGTTGGGGCTGACATTGCCGGAGAATAACATGGCGTGCGGGGGAATAAAGGGAGGGACTGGCCAATGTTGGAGGGTACTATAGGGCGGCAGAGGCGCAGCTAGCCATGGGAGGCGGGAGCAGGCGGAACCGACGGGGTGGTTTGGTTTGGCTAGCTGGAGGAAGAAGACAAGAGATAGAAGATACACGACAGATGTTGGATGTCAATCCAACGACTGGTAGGAATAATCGTTCGTTGACTAGCTAGTAAGTAGACACCACCTTGGATAGGCTTTTTCCTCATTGGTCCCAAATGTCAGAATCCAAATCCATCACGGTCATGTAGCCTTTCTTATGAAAATTTACAGCCCATTTGGTGTGCTAGTTCAAAATAAGTTTGTGGGTGCTGGTGGGGGCTAATCACTTGGGTACTGTAATGCATACTGTCGGGGATATACCCCACGATATAACCCGACCAGAAGTATAACCCGACCGGACTTGGCGACTCACTAATGACCCGCCCTGACTGGACGACACACTAAGTGACCCGCTCGATCCTGGCGACTTATGGGTGACCTGGCAAGCGGATCAGAGGAGCGACAAGACCCGGGGCCCCAGGAGGCTCAAGGCCCAGAAGGTCGGCTTACGTTATGGTAGGCCGGCTTAAGAGGAAAGGCGTGAGGAATATCTCCCTTACAAGGAATCAAGACCCGGACTTGTATCCGGCTTGTAGTAGAAGATAGGCTAGTCCTAATCCTATTTGGACTCTACATGTAAGCCGCCCCTTCAACTTATATAAGGAGGGGGCAGGGCTCCCCAAAGAGGGAGAGGAAACAAGAAACTATCTCCAGGGCTAGACACAAAGGGGGAGTCGGCTTATGCGGCGACTCCCTCATGAGCATAATGAGACCTAGCCACAAACAGCATGTAGGGTTGTTACCGGATGATGTTTCCCGGGGCCCGAAGCTGTCTAAATCCTTGTCTTGTGTGTTGATTACCTCGCGTATCTCGATTCCGACCAACCCCTTCAAGCTACCGCATAGATGCGTTGGCCTCACGACTAAGTCCTTACAATAAGGACATTTGACGTGACAATTCCACGACAGTTGGCGCCCACCGTGGGGCTCGCGCACGATGGTGATGAGTTATTGGAGGGATCTCCCGAGGGATCAAGGAGTTGGCAACTTTCTCAGATAAAGATTTTTAAGATTAAAGTCAAGGAAGAAATTAGAGTTTGGTATTCTGTGTGCCGCGGAGCCGTTGAATCGGATAGAAGATTGATTTCTACTGCAACTGCCATAATTCACCAAAGAGCGAGAAGAGATTTTTTTCCATCGAAGCCGAGATACTACGGATTCAACCGAAGCTGTAAGCGGTGGCCGGGTTAGATTGCCGTTGCATCCACAAGCAATAGTCCGATCGGCCGGATTATCGTTGATCCATGTTACGAGTCCTGAGGAAATCAACTGTTGATCCTGCTACTTTGGGCATCGAGGACAAAATCAACTCTAAAGTACTACAAGTTTGACTCACACACAGATTGAGGAAAGCACCAAACGATCTGAGTATTTCACGGATGGCCTCGCGCCATAGATTCAACTCCGTCTTCAACTCTGAATCTGAGTCGCCGTCCGCCTCACTGGCGGCTGTCCAAGTCGCTGCCATGACCCGCCTCGTCACGGGCCTTTTCATCAGCCCCGTCGTGTCAAGCCGACTGCCTCGCACCATTCCCATGGCTTTTGCGGCAAATCGCCGTCACCGTCCGGCTTTGTGCCTGATTCAAGTCACCACGGTCCTCTGAGCCGTCCGGCCTTGACCCGCCAGGCGATGGGTCGCCTCCGCCGCCTTGCTTTTTCAGTCATCCATCACGCGACCTCGCCTCTAGGCCGCCCGCGCCATGAGCCGCCCGGCCATGCAGCCACCTACCGCGGTGGTCCGTCTCTGCTTTGGCTGGCTTCGTGCCCCTGCCTCCCTTCACTGTTTGTTCACGGGCTCTGCCCTGCCTTGGCTGCTGCGCCTGTGCGCCCGTCCTCGAGCCGCCCGCTTGATGGCTCGACTCCGTCTGCCCGCCCTGCCCAAGGCCGGGTGCTCCGCCTGGGTATTGCTCACTGAAAGTTGGTTGGTCTGAATGAAAGACAGTGTTTACACAATGTATTGCCATACGTGAGCTGTTCTTCAGAGTATTTTGTGTGTAGTTCACAAGCACTTATTCCAGGACATGCACCCATCGAGCGTGCATTGCTTGGAGTGAATGATCACTGATTGATATTTGTGCGTGAAGCTACGCACACTATATACTGGAGCACAGGGAGTACTAGTCAAGTCTGATTTTCTTTCCATTAGAACACTCACATGGAGGAGAAGTGCATGTACACATGATTGGTTCAAAGACCATTATGCCAAACACAAAAAGGAGCACGAGTCTTTTGTCAGTGAAGCTGCTCGACGAGCAGGCATGCACGTTGGTCAGGTGTGTAAACCACCGCCCCTACAGTACATTCTACTGGTACAATCTACTTCAAACACGCCGAAGAGCCGGTAATTCAACAGAGGCAATAAGCACAAAACTGGATGCTTGTTTTGGTCTGACTATCTAAACTTGGTTTGCGCCCAAAGGTGGTGCCATGTTGTGCCTATGAAGTGTACATCAGCACCATCACGCACTAGTGTCTGCGTCTTCTTACTGATGGAACAGGTGTGCGTAAGTCGCCACTCGTGCAACTTAATCTACATCAACCCACCGGAGACGCGTTGAGCCGCCCTTGTCGCTTTGAGCTGCCAGGGTTATATTAAGTCGCCGGCCTGCCTGAGCCGCCAGAACTATATTGAGTCACTGGTCTGTCTAAGCTACCTCTGTCGTGATAAACAGACCATCCATCGTCCAAACAAATCAGGTGATATCCATCCAAGTTTGTTATTAGCACATGTTGTTTTTGTCAAAAAACAAGTTTATCTCTGCCTTGGTCTGCAATATTGTTTATGCAGGGCAATTATTTATGACAAAAAGTGACATTATACCATGAGATGGAGGCACGCCGACATCTTTTGGCACAGGTGGTCGTCGTTACTCAACGGACTCCCGCGCCGGCTTACAATGCCGTGGCCGTCTCTCACGACCGCGCCGGCTTACAATGTCGTGGCCGTCTCTCGCGACCGCGCCGGCTTACAACGCCGTGGCCATCTCTCACGACCACGCTGGCTTACAACAAGGAAGACAATTTGCCCGTCCGCACCGGCTTACAGCGCCGCGGCCGGTTCATCTGTCTGTGCCACCTCAGATGTTGCGGTCGTCTTTACCGTCCGTCTCTCACGGCCGGGTCTACATCAACACATTGGGCCGCACCTGTCTGCATGAGCTGTTTATTGAGTATGAGCAAGTCACTGCTTGGGAAGCCCGGTTTTCTTCCAACAAATTGGAGGCAAATTATCATGTATTATCAGCCGCCACCTGCACTGGATGGCTCAATGGGCAGACGCAAAAGTCGCCGCCACTACGGTTTGGTTAACTTCAAATAGCCAGTTGGAAGGAACCATTGGCCGAGTTGCTGACACGGTTCATACGGGATCATTTATAACCCGTCGCAGTCACCTCAACCTTCTGTGGATTCACATCGCGTTATCAACGCTAATGATATACACCTTCTGCTATGGTTAGATATAGAGAATCTCAAGCCAACTCTTCGAGTCATCTTGAGACTCGGGGGCTACAATGATATGGCTCGGCAAAATTAGCCGGTTTTCAATAAATTCAAGAACTCCGGGTCATTGAAGGGAAGATAACCCGGCCCTGGAGGCTACTGCTTTATTCGTGAATATTTAAAGGCCGTCAGAAAAATTTCCGGCTAAAAATGAAGATTCCGATTTAAAATACAGCTCAAGAGACATCTCTCTCCAGCAAAGCTTTGAAGCTCTCAAAACCGGTTCAACAATCGGCTCAAGGTAAATTTGTCCCTTACAAAGCTTTGAGGATCTCAATATCCGGTTTAAGAATTTCCGGTTCAAAAAGAATTAATCTCTCGCAAGTTCGAGATCTCAGACAAATTAATGGTTACCAAAGAGAACTTGCTGCCATGATGCACGGTTCAAAACATGGGTATCCTGCCTTACGGCTTATCTTATTATGGTCACTTGAGGGCTTCCTGCTCATCGGGCATAGCTATCAGTAACCTATTGATCGGCGCAATGCCAAAACTTATATGGTCACTTGGGGGCTTCCTGTTCAAACATAGGTCATATTCGAACCAAAGAGAACATAGCTGTCGATACCCTTTTGATTGGCAAACTGCCGAACCCACTTGGGGGCTTCTTGCTCGTATCCGAATCATAGCTCAACCCCTTTGGGAATCGACGTGGATCGTATTCGAATCAGCGTCGCTAAACAACTCTTAAGGTCATTTGGGGGCTTCCTGTTCAAACATAGGTCGTATTCGAACCAAAGAGAACATAGCTGTCGATACCTGTGACGCCCCCGATTCAATCGTACACTAATCATGCACCCAAACGTGTACGATCAAGATCAGGGACTCACAGGAAGATATCACAACACAACTCTAAAAACATAAATAAGTCATACAAGCATCATAATACAAGCCAGGGGCCTCGAGGGCTCGAATACAAGTGCTCGATCATAGACGAGTCAGCGGAAGCAACAATATCTGAGTACAGACATAAGTTAAACAAGTTGCCATAGAAGGCTAACACAAACTGGGATACAGATCGAAAGAGGCGCAGGCCTCCTGCCTGGGATCCTCCTAACTACTCCTGGTCGTCATCAGCGGGCTGCACGTAGTAGTAGGCACCTCCAGTGTAGTAGGAGTCATCGTCGAAGGTGGCGTCTGGATCCTGGGCTCCAACGTCTGGTTGCGACAACCAGGTAGAATGCAAAGGGGGAAAAGAGGGAGAAAAGCAACCGTGAGTACTCATCCAAAGTACTCGCAAGCAAGGAGCTACACTACATATGCATGGGTATATGTGTAAGGAGGCCATATCAGTGGACTAAACTGCAGAATGCCAGAATAAGAGGGGGATAGCTAGTCTTATCGAAGACTACGCTTCTGGCAGCCTCCGTCTTGCAGCATGTAGAAGAGAGTAGATTGAAGTCCTCCAAGTAGCATCGTATAGCATAATCCTACCTGGCGATCCTCTCCTCGTCGCCCTGTTAGAGAGCGATCACCGGGTTGTATCTGGCACTTGGAAGGGTGTGTTTTATTAAGTATCCGGTTCTAGTTGTCATAAGGTCAAGGTACAACTCCAAGCCGTCCTGTTACCGAAGATCACGGCTATTCGAATAGATTAACTTCCCTGCAGGGGTGCACCACATAACCCAACACGCTCGATCCCATTTGGCTGGACACACTTTCCTGGGTCATGCCCGGCCTCGGAAGATCAACACGTCGCAGCCCCACCTAGGCCTAACAGAGAGGTCAGCACGCCGGTCTAACTCCTATGGCGCAGGGGTCTGGGCCCATCGCCCATTGCACACCTGCACGTTGCATGGGTGGACGAAAGCAGAACTAGCCCCCTTAATACAAGAGCAGGCTTACGTTCCAATCCGGCGCGTGCCGCACAGTCGCTGACGTCTAGAAGGCTTCGGCTGATACCACGACGTCGAGTGCCCATATCGTTCCCACGTTGTTGCTTAGTGCGTATAGGCTAGTGTCCAGACTCAGATCAAATACCAAGATCTCGTTAAGCGTGTTATTATGAAGCAACCGCGAACACCGACCAGGGCCAGGCCCACCTGTCTCCCAGGTGGTCTCAACCCGCCCTGTCGCTCCGCCACAAAGATCCACACAGAGGGCCGTCGGGACAAAGATCCTTTCAGCCCCCAATCCGTGAATCACTCGCGGGTACTCCTCGAGCCGATCCGACTTTAGTCACCATCTGTAGTATGCATATATGTATAGTATATACCCGTGATCACCTCCCAAGTGATCACGGCCCAATAGTATAGCAAGGCAGACTGACAAGAATGTAGGGCCAATGATGATAAACTAGCATCCTATACTAAGCATTTAGGATTGCGGGTAAGGTATCAATGACTGTAGCAACAATGACAGGCTATGCATCAGAATAGGATTAACGGAAAGCAGTAACATGCTACACTACTCTAATGCAAGCAGTATAGAGAAGAATAGGCGATATCTGGTGATCAAGGGGGGGAGGCTTGCCTGGTTGCTCTGGCAAGAAGGAGGGGTCGTCAACACTGTAGTCGAACTGGGGGTCGCCGGCAGTCTCGGGTCTACCGGAAAGAAGTAACGGAGAGGGAACACAATAAATAACAGAGAAATCAAAGCATCACAAAGCGTAACAAGGCAATACGCGGTGTTCAGTGTGCCCTAACGCGGTAGTAGGTGATACCGGCGAAAGGGGGAAACATCCGGGAAAGTATCCCCGGTGTTTCGCGTTTTCGGGCAGAGGAGCCGGAGGGGGAAAGTTGCGGGTTTGATATGTTAGGGGTGCGTGGCAAACGAACGGGCTGCGTTTCCGGATTCGTCTCGTCGTTCTGAGCAACTTTCATGTAGAAAGTATTTTCATCCGAGTTACGGAATAAAAGATATGATTTTTCTAAAGATTTAAATCATTTTCTGATTTTAATTACTTATTTATTTCGAACATTATCCAGAACAGTACATGATGACGCAGGCATGACATCAGAGTGATGTCAGCAAGTCAACTGGTTGGTTGACCAGTCAAACCAGACAGGTGGGTCCAGTGGGACCCACATGTCATTGTCAGGACACTAACAAGGGGGTTTAACCTAACTAAATGGGTTAATTAGCAGGTGGGGCCAGGTAGTCAGTGAGAGGTTAGTGTTTAATTAATTAATTTAATTAATTAGCAAATTATCTATTTATTTTTATTTGTTTATTTAGGTGGGGCCTATAGGTCAGTGAGACAGGGGCGGCCCAGTCAGCAGTTGACTCAGTCAACTGGTCAACAGGGGGACCTGGGCCCACCAGTCGGTGGCCCAGGTGGTGGGACCCGAGGTGCCAGGTCAGTAGGGCAGGCTATCTCCGCCGGCGACCAAAAGCACGGCGCCGACCCACCGGAGCTCACCGGAATTTGCGCACAGGGCACGGATCCATGCGCGCCTAGGCTCGTTCGAACAAGCGCGAAGAGGCGCATCTAGTGGTGGTGGTGGTTCGTCCCGAGGTCGCCGGAGCTATCGCCGGCGAACGGAGATGCGGACGCCGGAGTTCACCGGAATTTGTGCACAGGGCACGGATCCAGGCGCGCCTAGGCTCGTTCGAACAAGCGCGAAGAGGCGCATCTAGTGGTGGTGGTGGTTCGTCCCGAGGTCGCCGGAGCTATCGCCGACGAACGGAGAGGCGGACGCCGGAGTTCGGCCGTGAGGGGGGATGGGCGATGCGGCGTGCTATCGGGCAACCAGAAGGGTGGGGCGAAGCCTTCGCGCGTGCGCGAGCACAACGGCACAAGCCCGGGACCAAAGGGTCACCGGACGGCTGCCGGCGACGAGCGCGGGCGGCGACGCGGTCGGGTCCCCGACGGGAAACACGCTAGGAGGCACGGGAGAAAGTGTGCGCGTGCGCGTTGGGCTCCTGTGAGCATCAGGAGCACGATGCCGTGCTCAGGCGAGCATGACAGAGGCCATGGCCACGGCGGCGAAGCGACCAGCGGCCATGAGCTCTCGGGCGTGACACCGAGCTAGCTATAACGTGTGCGGGAGATAACGGGGAGGAGCAGGAGGCGGGAGGGCTCACCGTGCGGCTCACACGTAGGCCCGTGACGGATTAGTAGCAGCAGAGGCCGGCGCCGGAGATGAAGAAGAACACGGCAGCCGGAGATGTGGGCGAAGGGGATCTGTTGATTCGGTGCTCCCCAGCTCCAGCTGAGGCCACCGGTCGATGAGGAAGACGACGGCGGTGATGACGGACACGCAGGCGCGGCGAGGCGGTGACTGTGGCCGCGCAATTCACGGCGGCGAGGCCATGGCGGCGCTCGGTTGCGGTGGGGAACGAGGGGGAGATGGATCTGGAGGGGAGAGGGAGAGGCGCGGGGGCCGAGGGCGAGCGTGGGGGCGAGTGGGAGGCGGGATCGAGGAGGC
>NC_041387.1:246761729-246835174 GCF_002162155.2 Triticum dicoccoides | reverse complement strand
GATCTTATCCCCCTGCGGCGCCGGCGAGGGGGGGGTCCGGTGGCGACCGTGCCCTGTAGTGGCGCAGAACCGAGGAACAGGGAGAGGTGCGGTGCGGGGAGCTGGGCCGGTCGGGTGGCTGGCTGCTGGCTAGCTGGGCCTTTCGGCCCAGGGGGAAGGGGGGTTTTCTTCTTTTTCCCTTTCTTTTCCTTTTCTTTTTTGTTCTGTTCTATTTAATTTGGGCATTTAAGTAATTTATAAATTTGTGTCATCTACACCATAATTGTCTATGCCATATTTTGCATTGTCCGAACATTTTTGTTTCAACTTTTGAAAACTTTATTTGTTGACATTAACTTGCATTTGAATTTCGAAACGGTTTTGAATTAACCCGAGATTAACTATAGTGACAGAGGTGACGTGGCACCATTAACATGAGATTACTGTAGCATGATTATCCGGGCGTTACAATACCCTCTTGATCGGCATCGCCAAAGCCACTGAGGGCTATATGATCGTATTCGAATCTTAGCTTAACCCCTTTGGAACAGTTTACTGATCGTATTCGA
The DNA here is from genome assembly GCF_002162155.2 of Triticum dicoccoides. Lineage (NCBI taxonomy): Eukaryota > Viridiplantae > Streptophyta > Magnoliopsida > Poales > Poaceae > Triticum > Triticum dicoccoides. The sequence continues at coordinate 246,834,626 of NC_041387.1, read as the reverse complement.
ATCAGAAGCCTCAAAATTTTGTCTGTTTCTTGTACAGTTTTTTTGGCAATCGCAGTTATTTGACTTTGTCTTGAGACTTTTCTGATCATATTAGAAAGCATCTAGGGAGTGGCTTCGATTCCACCGGCTTAACCTTGATCAATAAAGTTGTCAGCACATAACAAATATCATATGTGCCGGCTCTTACAGAGTTGAGTTATCAATTTCACTGTCCGGTTCACATAAACCGGCGGTATCATTCAAAGGATCATAGGGATCTTGTGATCTACTTGTGTACAGGATAAAGACTACATTCGGTTGGTTACCCACCCCGGCTTTTGATGTTAAATCGCCAGGGCATATGTTCTTTAAACTCTCTGCAGGATTTACAGAGCTATGCCTTATATAAATGATTAAGTTTAAGCCCAAGACTGAAATTGGTGTCTCAAAAGGGTTATCAATTCTTGATCTTCTCAAAGGCTACAAGCCGCCAGGTTACAAAAAATTCCGGCTTACAATGAATGCGCATTAAGTCGTCATCGGCCAAGAGCTGTCAGGTATTTAAACTCTGGATTTATTTCTCAACCGATGAGGTATTCAAATCTTTAATAGCCAAAACTGGCTGGATTTTCATGATGATATTGAATGATTGAGGTTTTCATACCGGATTATATTATTCAAATCCTTAATAGCCAACGTGGCTGGATTCTTATTATGGTTATCAATAGCCAATATTATGATGGAGGTCTTCAAAGTCGCTTCAGCACAATGGCTATTGTTTTATTAATGGATATGGTTTATTCTACAATGGAAGGAATAGTCCCGAGTCGCTGTAGGCTTAGAACCCGGCACTTGGGGGCTACATTATTCAAATTGAGGTTACATCAAATATGCAAGTCTCATGTCGCTGCAAGCATGCACCATGACACTTGGGGGCTAATGCAACGTCTTTTTTGCTCACCTCATTGAAGACCCGACTCATCACATCGTACTGAGCCGGCCCTTGAGGGTTACCAATTGCTCCTGTCAATAATTCAAGGTACACAAGTCTTAATCCATTATATTGAAAGGTCCACTACTCAGTTGGTAGAGTACAAAACTCTTAACCTTATGGACGTGGGTTCGAGCCCCATGGTGAGGGTTACATCATATGATATTATTTTCAATGAAGTATATATAAAGTCCCAGCTCAGTATTATTTTACTAAGCCGGCCCTTGGGGACTACATGTTGCTGTTCAAGTCTACATGATCATATTTATGAAGTCCCTGCTCATTATTGCATAATGACCCGGCCCTTGGGGGTTACACTGGTTGAAATTTTACGAACATAAGGCAATTACAAGTCCCAGGTTTCTGCAAGCATGACAACCCAGTACTTGGGGGCTACATATGTGGAATATTCAGTTTATGACTAATGATTGAGATGAATAACCCGGATTTCTTCAAAGTTGCAACACTTATATTGAAGCAAGTCTTAAGTTATCACTATGTTCTCCTCTTAAGACTTGGGGGCTACAGGTATTATGCATATAAAGGAACATCTTCAAATTCTCAACTTTGAGTAAATCAGGAAGATCAATTACATGACCCGGTGTCAACAACAATTATGACTCAACATCATCAGTCTTTTATAACCCGAAGATTTTGGAAATTATAACTCGGCAAGATCTACATCTTTAAGCCGGTTGAAAATTAGATGAGTATTTTAAGACTTATATTTTTTAAAGACGGCGCTTTGGAAGCCGATTCAAATGGATTATTTGTTTACAATATTTCTTCTACAAGCAAATTGATCGTGAAGCTGGTCTATTAACCCGGATTTTCTAGAAGAAGGAAATGACAAGGACTTAAGGATGTTCAGGTGCCGGTTTACAAGAATTCTTAGCCCGGATCACAACCTGTCAAATTTGTTCTTGTGTTTATTTTGCAGCATAAGTTTACCATGGATAATCCAAGCTAAACTTGGGGGCTAATGTCGGGGATATACCCCACGATATAACCCGGCCAAAAGTATAACCCGCCAGGACTTGGCGACTCACTAATGACCCGCCCTAACTGGACGACACACTAAGTGACCCGCCCGATCCTGGTGACTTATGGGTGACCTGGCAAGCGGATCAGAGGAGCGACAAGACCCGGGGGCCTAGGAGGCTCAAGGCCCAGAAGGCTGGCTTACGTTATGGTAGGCCGGCTTAAGAGGAAAGGCGTGAGGAATATCTCCCTTACAAGGAATCAAGACCCGGACTTGTATCCGGCTTGTAGTAGAAGATAGGCTAGTCCTAATCCTATTTGGACTCTACATGTAAGCCGCCCTTTCAACTTATATAAGGAGGGGCAGGGCTCCCCAAAGAGGGAGAGGAAATAAGAAACAATCTCTAGGGCTAGACACAAAGGGGAAGCTGGCTTATGCGGCGAATCCCTCATGAGCATAATGAGACCTAGCCACAAACAGCATGTAGGGTCGTTACCGGATGATGTTTCCCGGGGCCCGAAGCTCTCTAAATCTTGTCTTGTGTGTTGATTACCTCGCGTCTCTCGATTCCTACCAACCCCTTCAAGCTACCGCATAGATGCGTTGGCCTCACGACTAAGTCCTTACAATAAGGACGTCTGACGTGACAATTCCACGACACATACTGAGCTCAAGCAGCCGGAGAGAGTGATGTTATTTCGCTTGGTTGGGATTTCTTACAATATTTCATTTTTAATTAAAGGAATAGCAAGCAATTTGCCTTGTTTCAAAGTAAATATGACAGTCACAACCGAGTTGAAAAGGGCAACAACATCTAACTCTAGCTTACAAACTGTACAAAAGCACGAGGGTTAATTGTCCATCAGGTTTAGACGAAACCCAGATTGAAAAGGGCAACAACATCTAGCTCTAGCACTGTTTTCAGAAGTCATAGTCAAATGGATCGGTCAGGTCCATAAAATGAACATCCCGGGTCGTAAAATTTATTAGATTATGACCACAAGATGTTGTAAATAGAAGCCTGGCGCGTTCAGAAGCTCTTTTGTCCACCTGAAACTCATTTTTTCTCTTCGACATACCCATCCGTCAAAACCATGCTGCTAATGAACTTAAGCCTGATGGAAAATAGTAACCTCGCATTCAGCAAGAAGAATGTGACAAATCTAGTGTTTGCATGGTTGCCACATATTGTACCAGCGTTATTGTCTTCAATCGAATGTCATGAGAAGTGAGAAAATCCCGGTGCTTACGAATCCACCGACTGGTTATAACGTTCTTACCCCGTCCTGTTGCCTAAATAGACATGAAGACTGAAAATAGTTAAGGTCTAAAAAAAGAGTGTCGAAAGACCAACAACTCAATGGTTAATTCTAGTAAACTATATGCGGGCTTCCAATGTGCGTGAAATTATCACCTTTATATACAACTTCTCCAGACATGGAAAGCATTGAAGCAAGCCAATAATCTTGTTCAGATCAAAACTATTCATTTGGATATAGATCTTGATAGAATCTAGCACCATTGATAGGCTATCCATGGAGAAACTCTTCATTGAGCATAGAACATAATATTAGTACAAAATGTGTACTCCAAAATGATATAAAACTTATGCCCAGAAAATTAAAATGTAGCTTATGGTTACAAGTGTAGATGATAATATATAGTACCTGAATAACTGTGGAGCCAAACACCATCTTGAAATGAGCATAGAGATCATGTATTACACCCAAGGTCTCTAGTTTAGGTGCAGAGACGACGGTTATTTGCAATGGTGAATAACTAGAATCAAGGATCAACCTTTGAAGTGAAGGGCATCCTGGACGATGAGCTGCCTTACGTCAAAAGAAATTCCAATTCTTACAAGGTTAGGTGAATTTATTTGGAGACAACCGATTCTAACTGTGAAAACAAGCATGAAGCACTCCTGGGCAGGGCAACTAGAGTGGGGATTTTAAAATCGTTAAAGACAGATAGCTGATGATAGTCGAGATTAAGGGGCACGACGTGCCATAGAGGGCGTCCCCAAATTGAGAGGACATGGGTGCGGAAGCAATCCTTGCTGGGGAGAAGCGATATGATCTCCCCAAGGATGGCGTCCGGAAGATCGCTGATGAGGTCCACTCGAGATTCTACGGGTTCCTGCGATCCGGTGGGGGAGGGCTCACCGCTTCTCCCCCCATTGCCTAGCGCGGGATCTACAACAAGCGTCGCCACTGGCGGGAGCCTCATCTTCCTTGTGCTGGGGTCAGCCGACTCCATTTTCCTCGAGGGCATTGCGTTGAGCTCACGGATTTGAGCAGAGTAACAAACGACAAGCCTAGTTGTAGTGCGAGTGAAGAAGAAGGGGAGCTGGGGTTTTATGTAGTAGTGAGGAAGAAGGGAAGATGGAGTTTCTGTAGGAGTGTGGTGAGGAATTTGAGGGTACGACTGGAGCAAGCTGACGTGAGGTGGCTGGGAGTGAGGAGGAAGAAAAGCACCCAGGTTTTTGTGGGGGCGGTGCGCTTCGTTGCGCCTCTCATTAAGTAAATATATGGGCTTTTGAATAGATTTTATTATTTACTAGGTTGGATGGGCTGTTTTGTCTTGGACCAGAGAAACAATACTTACTAGTATAGTGGAGACACTCTACAGCTACCCAGGAAAACAATTACTAGTACAGTGGATACACTGCCGCTTCTGGCTCCTCCGAGGTCATCGAAACGTTTCCCTCTACTGAATGCCGTTTTACTTTTCTTCATCGACATGCGGGCCATGCAACATGCGGGCCCAAATGCCGTCCACCAAATTAGAAGGCGGTATGCAGGTGGAGAGTCACCCTGGTCGTAGCGCGACTGTAACGAGTTGTCGTATCACAAATACGCACCTCCCCGTAGTCTAAGTTTGACGGATGAAGCAACCATCATTTCACTCTTCGCTGAATCCCCTTCTCCCTCATGTCTTCTAGAAAGCCAATACTCGCATCTGACACTGTTTTTCTCTCCCAACGAAGGGAAGGTAAGCGGATCTGTGATGTTGGTATCGTTCAAAAAAAAGAACTTTTGCAAAGCAGTAACCGATCCTCACTCTCTTTTTTGTTTCATTGTCATTGTGATTGTGTTTTCCTTTCAGTGGTCTCCTAGTATTAGTCAGTTTCATGATGGACCAAGGAGAACCAGGCAAAGATCTGCCGATGTTGGTCCAGACGCGGGAGGCTGATACCCACGAGACAGAGAGCTCCAAGAAGATGGAGGCAGCTACCGAGCCGACCCCAGTTACGCTCACGGGCACTACTAAGATGGTCAACACCCCGTTTGAGGTTACAGCCCCCATGGGACTGCAGGAGCAGTTTCCCCCTTCGAGGATGTGTCCCCCCCTTGCTAAGCTGCCCAAGGTGATTTTCTTCTTTGCCGATCTCGATTGTGGTTTTTCATCTAAGTATGCGGTGATAAATAATGCAAACTTTTATTAGCTTCGATGCCATGATACCTTCCCTGTCATGCATACTTTTGACTCTACATAGTGGTTTAAATAACTTGTGTTTCTTACATTGGAAAGTAGTTCAGAATTTGTTTTTGTTTCAATTAGATCCCTGATGCAGACAAGGATTGTGTGGTTGTACATGTCACTCGCTACGAGGCGGATAACCTGAATATACACACTGGGAAAAACATAGTTCTTGTTGTTGGATCCTAGAATCCATTTGCACTTATACAAATGTCAAGATGTATTCCCGCCTCACTGTTGCCAGGCGTGTTGTCCAGGGTGTACTGAAGCACAATAAGTTCAAAGCTACTCCTTCGTTTGTGAGGCATACTGTTCTTTTCAAGCTTACGCAGGAAGATGACGTGGCATGCCTTCAGAAACAAGTTTATGAGTGGCAAGACCACAAGGTTATCTTCAGGAAGGTTCACAGGATTGAGCTGCTGCCGGACGCCCTCGATGATGTTCATGGCAAGGTCCGTCTTGTGTACATCCGAAATTAGATCGAGGCATGAAATAGTTTCCCCAGCTAGAGTTTAATAGTAGTTTGGATTATGTCTAATTATCCAAACCTTGCCTATTATCGAGCCCTCTGGGGCTAGTACTCTGTTCGAATCCGTCCATGGGAACTGCTGCTACTTTTGTGTGCCCGTGACTCATGTGAGAACCATCCTAATTGTTGCCGAAACAGATGCGTCCTCACTAGTTTTTTCATGAATATGGCATCGTAAGACATAAATTTTCACGGTTTATCATATGAGCAGTGTGTGCTTGATGAAATAGAGTACTCGTTCGAGAACTATGCGCCGACGTATACATAGGGTACGTAAGGCTGGTTAAGTAGTTGTAAACACTATTGGTGCTACCCCACTTGTAAGCAATTGTGCAAAACATGGCACATTGGCTCAGCTTGCTTCAACACTAGAAAAGTCGGCTATCGACTAGCTAACAATCAATAATCTATTGTTTGACATATAAGCAACAACATATCTTGTTACAGTGGTTCATGCAGTTAACTGAGGCCACCATGTAAATTCCAAATGTTCACACACTAGTCTAGCATTCATGTGGAACATTCACATTAAACTAGGCTTCATAAAATACTTGAAAAACATAAGTTAAGCAATTTTATACATCTCAATGATTCATAGAACATAACAAACATATACTAGTTCACAGCAAAAGACAAAGTTGTGAGAAGGTTTACAAATCAGGAAAAATCAAGCAAGGCTTCTCTGAGCAAAGAGCATCCCTAGACAGGCTTTAATTTTTTGGAGTTCACTCTATTTTTTCTTATTGCCACCATCCAGGGTTAGGTTACCTCATTCCAGAATAACCAATTATAATTGTGTTCTTAGTTGGAATGCTGAACTGTACCATGTAGTGTACTGACCATCTGAACTTCTTGTGTAGTTCCACTAAATTTAAGCACCGCTATTTGTAGAAATAAGCAGACCACAATGCCTCTTATCCGTGCACCTGTCCCAAAAACCTCCGTGCAGCCGTGCCAGCTAGTCCTCATCCATGGATGAACTGGGAGAAACTGCATTCCCTACTAGTATGCAGTTGTTTTTGCTCATCCCTACACTGCAATCAGGAAATAAAATGTATGAATCAGCTTCCTTTAGATTGCGTTGGTCATTCTACCTAGCTACTACCACTGTAGGAATACCTGGAAGACGGGTGGCTAGACGATGACAGCAAGGAATAGCCATCTCATTTTGCGCAGTTCTACTAAAACTGAGGTGTGTACTTTTGATTGTGCAGATAGAAACGATATGGAGACAGACATCCCTATTTGCGCAAATATGAAATACGGTTATTTAAACAGTGACAGTTATTTGTAGTAGCATATGATTAACAGTAGCATCTATTGTGTTATAATTGGCTCTAAATTGACAGTATGAAAGTGCCCTTAAGTAGCATCACATTACATCAATATTGCCACTAGATTAACATGCAGAACAATAGCATTAGTATTACTGTCATGAGAGTAGCACATGGTCAGTAAATGTGCAATCAAATTTGTGCAGTCCCACTGGGATGAAGCATTTAGCGGTGTGAGATTTAAGTGTAACTGCAAAAACACAATTAATGGGAAATAAAGCAAGACAAAAGCACTTCATAAAATGGTGGTGGCATTGCTTCAATTTATCGACGGCACTAGACCATTACTTAATAGTGACATTAGGTGGCATTGCTTAATGTTTCATGTGATTTTACATTAACGGTAGCGATATGGGCGTAGGGAAAGTAGGGGCATAAAGTGGTGAGGCAGATGTGGTTGCCGAGAGTGGCAAACACTCAGTCAGCATGTTGGCATTTGTCCTATTTTTTATCTCCTCGGTGACATTTTCCTCTGTGAGCACAGGAAATCTAGACCTGCTCGTCCTCATTTGCGTTGTCCCCCAACACCCCTCACTTTCTTTCCATTTTCGACCAAGAGACAGGTCCACTTCCCCCACCCTTCGTCATCCACCATGCTTTCTTCGCCTTTTCAGCCAAGAGACCGGTTGGGTAGCCAGTATCTATTACTTTCCCCCGTTTCCTCTTAGAACCAAGTCCTAGGTCCATGCTACAGCTTTCCCACTTTCTTCCCTGTTTGAACCAACTCTTAGATTCGACTGCATGAACTAGCTTTACCTCTTATAATAGTAAAAGTCTAGTGGCTTTGGAACAACCGATAGAAGTAGAAAAAGATCCACACGCAGCCAGGTGGGGAGTTGTGGCAGTAGAGCAAGGCAGGTTTCAAAGCAATATATACCCGAGGGTCGTCGGCATGTGGCAAAGATGGCGTTGGAGGCCGCATCTTGGCCACAATATTGTAGGGGGGAAGAAGGGGTCAGAGGACCTCCCGAGCCCGTGATGTCTCAGAGAGAATGACACGGCCGCCGATCGGGATGCGCAGGCAGCTGTTGGTCTCCTCCCTCACCGCCGACGACCACGTGAACGATGCACCTACACCCCTGCCCCGGTTGAGGTGGTTCGGCCAGATTTGTGATCAGCCATGAGCAGAGAGAGTGTGGCCACCTATGTCTTGCTTAGATATGGAGAGCATGAGAGAGCGCAAGTGAGGAACCCTAGTGAAGCCAGCACCGAGGCTCCTGCTTATATATATAGTGGAGTGATTTTGTTGTACCAGTCGTTATTAAATTGAATGTGCATGAACCACTCTTTTCATTTAAAGTTCAAGTAAAAATAAAACTTGATCAATAATGTACCACCGCGTCCAGGACGCACAATACTGTATCATTCACGTGCAGTCCCGACCCTCCATCAAGTTGAAAACTAGACTAGTCAAAATGTCAATTGGGATGCCTCTTTGTAAACAAATGCGCTCCTAGCTTCAAAAAAATGTGCTCCGACATGTACCCGTGAGTGGGTGTGAGAGAACTAGTGCGTGCGTGCACCACTTCTCTTCGTGAGAGTACAATGTACTACGCCCAAAGAACTTTCGCCACAAGAGTAATAGTATAAGTGTGTGATGTGTGAGTTAAAATAAAAGGTGTGGGACATCTTTTATTTTTTAGAATTTCTAAGGGTAAGGTGTGACTAGCACGTATATGTGTGACGTCTACCTACAGATAGGCGGTGGGTGTGAGAGGACTCGGGAGAGTCATGACTCGCGAGGATGCATGTGTGCGTGAGAGATTGGGGCACGTATCAATGCAATGCATGTGCCCGTAAATCGTATCTAACAAATGTTCGCCAAAAGCCATTTCCTAATGAACACCGTAAGAGCCATTAGATCGGCATCTGACAGTGTCAGTTTTGCCATGTCATTTAACTGAAGGGCCACTCCTCCGACACACAAATCTTCCACGTGAGTGTTAGCAACTGTCGTATGCTCCTCCCTCCGTTCCAAAATGTGGTGCATATAGCTTTATTGAAAATTCGAACCTCACAAACTTTTACCGAGTTTTCGTATACCAAAATGCACATATAGAATACCCAGTATATATCTTTTCATTCATCTTCAAGAAGTAACTATAAAGATGGGGGGGGGGGCAGTGTACAAAGAAAGACCGTCGTATGACCTGCAACAATTTCAACCATCCTTTAGTGCGGAGGAATATCATAGGAACTCTATATGATATGATTTTTATAGGATTTTTTTTCTTTTAGAGCCAATTGGTTCATAGGAATAGATTCATATACTCCACATTTCAAAGGAAAATAAACATGATATCATTTTTATAGCTTTAGATCCACTTGGTTCATATGAATGGATTCCTATACTCCCACGATTTCAAAGGAAAATAAACATTAGTGTATATTCAATACAAAAGTTCCTTTTATGTGAACCAAATGACATCTCTTTTCTAATCCCTCATAGGAATTGAGATACATGTCATCTCTAGATTCATTAGAAAAGTTCCTATGATGTGAACCAAATGACATAACTTTTCCAATCCATACTCATAGGAATTGAGAGACATGTCATCTCTTTCCCTACAACTTCCATGTATACATCTTCTCTATTCCTAAATAGCTAGTACAACCCACTAGTAGCTCTTTTCATGGACATGCATGCAACTCATAAATCACATTCTTTTTGTACTCGATGCATGCAAGCACCACATCATCAATTCGTGCATGGTATTCATAAGTTATTTCTTGCATTAGATTTCGTATTGACAATGTATGTGTTGGTCACGTGCACACATATGTAGTTCACATTAACATTTTTGTTAGAAATGTCATTCTTTTTACTGCAATTCATTTTTTCTCCTTGTATTACATATTCATTTTAAGCATACATTCACTTCCCATTAGTTAGAGATGTTTTTGGAGGAACTTTTATGCATTATTTTGAGTAGGAAATTTCATGCGGCAGTGGATATATCAAAATGCGGGGCCCATGCGTCATTTCGAACCTACGTCCACAATTTTTTGTACTACGTATATCTCCACTGGTCCCCGAACCCAAAAAGTTGCCTCGTTCCGGTAAAACCAAGCGGCCCACCCATGTTAAGGTGTCGACTCGAACTCAATCCCTCTCCCGTTTACTACGTCGTGGCTCCGCACACCGTAGTACTCCTACAAACCCTACCCGCCGCACGCATCATCCTTTTTCTTCAAGAGGACGAGGGAGAAGCGGATTTGTAGTGGAGGCTCCTACCCTAGGGTGCCCAAGGTAGCTGCCACACACATCATTGGTTTTCTCTTTTCTTTATGCTCTTGTGCCCTAGAGTGAAATGATGGTTGCTTTGTCTGTCCGGCTTGATGCGAGAAAGGTGGGGCTTTGTGATTTGACCCCTCATCGCTCATTTACTACTACCGCGGTGCTACGACTGGGGTCCCTCCAAGTCCAACAACCACTCCGAACTGTAATTTGGTGCATCGCACGTGGAACAAGACGGTGGATGAGCCACATGTCGGCCAAAGGGGTCCTGTTAAGTGTGTCGCCATTTCGTGTGCGAACTAACCCTGCTTGAGTTTCTAGGCCAACACGACAGGAGCAGCCTATGACTTGGTTTTTCTCCTTGATGAATCCCGACTATATTGATCTAAAAAGATACTACTCCCTCCATCTCGGTTTATAGGGCGTGCATGTAGTTCTAGGTCATCCATTTGACTAACTAAATATGAGTTACTATGTCACAAAAAGTGTATCATTGCATTCTTAAGCGGATGTAGTTTCTAAACATATATTGTTCATCACATAGTACTATATAGCTAGTTAAATTCTCAACCTAGAACGATGTGCATGCCTATAAAACGAGACGGACAAAGTAGTAAAAATGAGGTGATTCTACCGAGCAGTGGGTGGGTGAGCATGGCATGTCATCCGGTCCCACGTGTCATGATGTACAAAGGCGATGCGCGTCCCTCTTCAGGTACAACAATGGCAGAAGAAATATGTGGTTTTCATGAAGGAAGGAGATGATGGCGAAGCGAATTCAGCTAAGTGTGAAATAATGGTTGGTTCATCCGTCTGGGAAGGTGCAGCATTGTGATTTGACGTCTCATTGCTCATTACTACTACTGGGCCGCTACGACTGGGGTGCGTCCCCCTGCTGTTCTGCACTGTTTGGGTGCATGGCACATCGACCCGGTTGCTATATGTCCCACATGTCGGCAAGAGGAAGTACAGAATTCATGAAAGCGAGTGTCTCCACTCTTTTCGTACGACGCAGGAGTATAAGACACATCTTAGTTTTTGCTGCTTCACGCGATCCCTCGATACAAACCCGGACTGAAAAAGGCGAGGGCGGGTCTTATCCCGCATGGGAGGAAAGGGAGTTTGGCATAGTATGTTTGAGGCAATGAGGCAGGAAGGGAAATAAGCAAATAAAGGTTGAGCGACTTAGTATTGGGAAAATCTGATTTTTTGGAGTACGTACCCACTATGGAGGTAGTACGACTTACTACTCCCTCCTTTCTGGTTTATAGGGCTCATCTAAAAAAATTCGTTTGGATTTCGAGGCGCATTAAATCACCCGATGCATGCAGTATCAAGAGAGAACTCACTAATGCATGTAGAAGTTCATGGAAATTTCGTGGTCATGCATGCATTCGTTGTAATTAATGCATCGATAAACATAACTACTTGAGAAAAACGAGGGTACTAATTACTTGTGCAAACTACGAAATTAATTCCATCATTCACCGTCTACCTTAGTTTGAGAGATCTTGAAATTGAGCCATAAACCGGAAAGGAGGGAGTAGTAACATAGCCTAGGGTAGTTTGCTGCACCACGGACTCCATGGAGATTGTTGTAGTACTACTACTCCTACTACTGAAACAGGTATATTTCAAACAATATAGTAATATCTCTAACCAAGGTAGGGATGAGGAGTAACGGAGGGAGTAGTAAAATTTTCTCCTCGTCCTGTGAGCCACCACGCGCGTCGGCGAGGGAGTGGGCATAGGCATCGTAAGCAAGCTTCTCCTCGTCCTGCGACTCCGCGAGCCACCGCGCCCGCGGGCGGGGGAGACGGTGTACTAAGCAAGCTTCTCCTTGTTATGCAAGTTGACGGGACACATCAAAAGTAATACGTACATGGCATCTCTTGTGTATAGAGCCTTACCTCTAAGGTAGGCTCCACATGGTTTGCCTCTTATCAAATGAAAAAACCACAATGTATAGAGAATCTAACCAGCCTCCAAGGTGGGCCCAAGCAGAAATTAAAAAAGTATTGATTAGCAACACATTTGTCCAATTAGTACTATTTCTCTTGTACTCCTACTTTCTTATGCTTCCTAAGACTGACAATTGGGACCAGATGGATTGTTACATTGTTAGAGGCAGCCTCTAAGGTTAGACGTGATGCTAGCCAATTTTTTGTTAGAGGCAGTTGATGCAATGTATAGAGGCCTTCCTCTAAGAGCAGACAGGGCTTAGAGGAAACAAAAAACATACATTTTGGATGCCCTAAGTCCCTACTTTCTGGTCTATTTGACTCAATTTAAAATCCACAATGCGTCCATAATAGATGTTGAGTGGTGGAATAAGTTTGTTACTTCTATAGTTCGCAAAAGTACTGAGCATGTGAGATGGTGAACAGAGGGAGTACGAAACCATTAGTACTACAGTTCTTTTGGAAGGGTTGTAGTAGTCCCTCCCATTCACATGGTGACATTTCAAGCTTCAATAAAAAGATTGCACACAAGGATTAAGAGAAAACTCAGCAATGCATGTACTCCCTCAATCCATATAGGGTATAAAATGTGTTTTGGAGGCTAACTTTGACCACATGTTCGAGCAATACTATGACATCCAACTTACACAAATCTTACCATCAAATCCGTACAATGTCATTATACTAATAACACATGCATGCATTGCAATTAGTACGTGGATAAGGTAGTAAACACTCACTATCTAGTAGGAGTAGTACTACTTGTACTCTACACTACTACTACTACTATGAGGCCATCCTACTATGTCCCGACAGAAGACCATGGACGCCAATTATTCATTCATATTTAAATTTGTTTTCACACAGCAAAATATCCATTAAAACAACACATGGCAAAACTTCACGGCAAATGATGGATTTGATTGTGCTGGGAGGGGTGGGGATGGAGGGGCTGTTTGGATCTTCCCGAGGTAGCCAAAATATTGGCGACCCTTTTGTCCACCCGTGCCTTTGCCACCGATGAACGAGGAAGAGCTCGCGCTTGAGACGAGCTCGCACGAGCTGTGCTTTTGTTGTCCCACCACGCCACCTGAGCCGATCGTAGACCGACCGGCGACCCGCAGATTACACCATCCAACCGTAGCCACAAACATTCTGATAGATCAATCAACCGGACAAAATTAATGCAAACATGGTGATATTTCATATAAATAATGATGAAATTCATATAAAATACCGTATTTTCTTAGAAACATGACGAATTTCTTTACATTCAAATCAACTAAGCGGTGCTAGTCCTAAACAACACAGGTATAATAATACCTAGCCTAAATGGTCGCCTCCCGACCATTTCTCTTCCTTTTGTCTGGCAGCACGATCACGGGACTGCCGGGAGCCCCGGAGGTATATGCTTCAGCGTAAAGGACGACTCGCTTCCCACCGCTCAACTGACTTGGCTAATGCCAAAGATGGAGTCTGAAGGGGGCTTCTTCGCTTGAACGAAGGTCCTCGCAACAAAAGGATCCGGCAACACACCGGTTGTGTACGCCGGCATAGCCTCCGCGGTGGACTTCATGGGACCCAAGCGGCGATGGCCTCTTGTGTTCTACTTCTCCTCGGTGATGGCCGTGGATGCGGAGGCGCTGGCCACCGACTCGTTGCTCTCTGCGCACCCGACTTCTGTCTCTGCTTGCATGGAGCAGCCGCAGGCATGGGAGTCTCGGCCACAGAAATGGGAGGCGCGGTCGCAGACACGGGAGCTGCGGTATGAGGCGGCGGCGTGGCCGACAACGACGACGCCCGTGCTCCTCGTTGTGCCAGTTTGGAGCAGCTCGCCACTCCTCGTCGAGCTGGCCTAGAGCAGCGAGTTGCTGAGCCGCGCGCAAGCTTGGGGCGGCAACTGGATCCATCAGGAGAGGGGAGGGAGGTGGATCAGTGAGCTGCATAGCTCATATCCGGCGGGCTCGGCGGGCCACCCAGCCAGCTTGGATGTCGGATACCTACTCTTCGTAAGCCATTGTAAGAGTGGACAAAATGGTGAAGGAGGAGATAGGGGAGCGGCGGAGGTATGTGATTCTTTGCCGACGTCTGCCTCGTTTAAATAAGAGATTAAATAGACGGTGGACATGAGGAGCTCGGCCGGCGTTCCGTTTAATGTTGGTCCGGTCATGAACGGACGTGTGTCCAGAGTGGGTTTCTCAGCTTCCACACGGGTTTCATGGAGGCGTTTGAATGCGGCAAGGAGGCGTGTTCAGTCGGGCGTGCAACGAATGGTGCCCTGAACTCTGACGTACGACACCGCGCCATTCTTCCACTAATGTGTGGGGTCGTTGGGTTCCTGGCCTGCATGTCAGTGACCCAACGCAGGCAACACACAACAGAGGAGCTTTTGGTGGGCCAGGTCGGTCAGAAGCGGGCATTTCATAGATGATTGTTCATTGAGTGTGACGTCATCTATTTCATGTAGATAAGCCTACTATATAATGTAAGAGGATTTTAAAATTTTCATATATACATTGATAGCCCGTTTGATACGTTGTGATTCATAAAGACCGCTGCAAACATCATTAATACCCGTAACAATCCATGTCCTTACCAAAGGGTGCATGCACGTATAGGTTGAGCATGTGTCTTGCGTCGTGTGCTATGTGCATGCAGGCGTGCGAGTGTTGTGTGCGTGCATGTGTACGTTTCAGTGTTGCATGCATGTATGCGTGCGTTCATGTGTTCGTGAGTGCATGTGTACATGTCAGTGTTGCACGCCTGCATGCGTGCATGTGTTTGTGTAAGTGTTGTGTGCATGCATGTGTACGTACATGTGAGTATTTCATGCATGCATGCGGGCGTTGTGGGTGTATTTGTGCGCATGTGTGATGAGTTTGCATTCACCACAATGGCTCATGCGTGCGTGCAATTAAAACGGGCGACTCAGCATATCATCACAAGGCGATCCTTGGCCACTGTGGTTAAGGGGCACGGCCTGCCAACCAGAGGTCTCACGACTTCAAATCCCCACTGATCACTAATTTATTACCATTCCTGTCTTTCATATACGTGCTGAAGGGTGGGCCCTATGGTAATGTGCGCTGCTGAATGTGGACCGTTTGACTGGTCAATTGATCGTGTCATCAACAAATTACGGAGATGTATGGTGAGCCAGTGACTGTATGATCACCACAAAATGTATTTTATTAACACAATACAGAGTCAAACTACCATTTCTTTCTTTCATATAAGCGTTGATAGGTGGGCCCCACGGTTACGCGCGCTGATGGTGCAACACTAGTTGCGCCACATGGAATGTTTGACTGGTAAATTGATGGTGTCATCAACAAAATACGGAGTTGTACGTGTGAGCCAGTGACCGTATAATCACGACATGTATTTTTTAACACTACACAAACGCAAGCGCTCATATATACGCGCAAACACTCACCACGATAAGCGCACACACGTAGACCCTACCCCTATTAGCACCTTTGAGAGAGTGCGCCAGCATATGATCTTGAGATTTTACAAAGTCACCGTAGGTGCCTCATAGTCGAGGGGAACGTCTCCTCCCAATGAACGCACAGCACCGGAAAATACTGAAATTAATCCAGGATAAATGCGAGCACTAGGACTTTAACCCTGGTGGGCTGGGGAAACGACTGTCCTCCTAACCATCCAACCACATGTTGATTAGCACCACAAAATTTATATGGTGACTGTGATGAGCTTATTCTGAAGTCCAGTGACCATATCGTGGTTTCGCTTCAAATACAATGACCATAAGTGTCGTCAACAAAATATGGAGCACACATCAAATACAATGTCCGTCAGTGTCATCAATAAAATACGGAGACGTATCGTGAGCTAGATACCGTATGATCAAAACGAGAATGAATACGGTGACCATAATGAGCATATTCTAAATTCCAGTGACCGTATAGTGCTTTCGCTTGAAATACAGTGACTGGCACGCGTGAATGTGTCAGGGGCATGCATACTTTTGGAGGGCCGAGAGATAGTTTGTGTGCATACATGAAAGTGGTGTAGAAAGAGGGGGTGTCCGGTGGAGACAAGGAGAGATATGCCCTTTGTTTCTCTTTCCCGTGACTAATATTTTAGGAGAAAATATAAACATTCACAATGTAGAACAAATATTATTGGATGCACCATGCAATTAACTTTCACGTATAGTGTTGTACTATTGGATATGCTTATTTTCTTAGTGGCCGATTGCGTGTGGGGTGTGGTGGGCACTGATACGTCTCCAGCGTATCTACTTTTCCAAACACTTTTGCCCTTGTTTTGGACTCTAACTTGCATGATTTGAATGAAACTAACCTGGACGGACGCTGTTTTCAGCAGAACTGCCATGATGTTGTTTTATGTGTAGAAAAGAAAACTTCTCGGAATGTCCTGGAAATCCACGGAGGCACATTTTGGAATTAATAAGAATTTTTGGCGAAAGAATTAATGCCAGGGGGCCCATAGCCTGTCCACGAGACAGGGGGCGCCCCCCATAGGGCGCGACCTCCTATCTCGTGGCCCCCCTGGACCTCTACCGACGTCAACTCCAACTCCATATATTCACGTTCGGGGAGAAAAAAATCAGAGAGAAAGTTTCATCGCGTTTTACGACACGGAGCCGCCGCCAAGTCCTAATCTCTCTCGGTAGGGCTGATCTGGAGTCCGTTCGGGGCTCCGGAGAGGGGGATTCGTCGCCGTCATCATCATCAACCATCCTCCATCACCAATTTCATGATGCTCACCGTCGTGCATGAGTAATTCCATCGTAGGCTTGCTGGACGATGATGGGTAGGATGAGATTTACCATATGATCAAGTTAGTTTTGTTAGGGTTTGATCCCTAGTATCCACTATGTTCTGAGATTGATGTTGCTATGACTTTGCTATGCTTAATGCTTGTCACTAGGGCCCGAGTGCCATGATTTCAGATCTGAACGTATTATGCTTTCATGAATATATGTGTGTTCTTGATCCTATCTTGCAAGTCTATAGTCACCTATTATGTGTTATGATCCGACAACCCCGAAGTGACAATTATCGGGATACTTCTCGGTGATGACCATAGTTTGAGGAGTTCATATATTCACTATGTGTTAATGCTTTATTCCAGATCTCTATTAAAAGGAGACCTTAATATCCCTTAGTTTCCGCTAGGACCCCGCTTCCACGGGAGGGTAGGACAAAGGATGTCATACAAGTTCTTTTCCATAAGCACGTATGACTATTTACGGATTACATGCCTACATTACATTGATGAATTGGAGCTAGTTCTATATCACCCTATGTTATAACTATTGCATGAGGAATCGCATCCGGCATAATTATCCATCACTGATCCATTGCTTACGAGCTTTTCATATATTGTTCTTCGCTTATTTACTTTTCTGTTGCTACTGTTACAACTACTACAAAACCCCCAAAACATTTATCTTTACTTTTGCTACCGTTACCGTTATTATCATACCACTTTTGCTAGTAAACACTTTGCTGCAGATAGTAAGTTATCCAGGTGCAGTTGAATTGACAACTCAACTGCTAACACTCAAGAATATTCTTTGGCTCCCCTTGTGTCGAATCAATAAATTTGGGTTGAATACTCTACCCTCGAAAGCTGTTGCGATCCCCTATACTTGTGGGTTATCAAGACTAATTTCTGGCGCCGTTGCCGGGGAGCATAGCTCTATTCTCTGAGTCACTTGGGATTTATATCTGTTGATCACTATGAAGAACTTGAAAGACGATCGAACTACTATTTTTCCCTCAATTACGAGGGGAGGTAAGGAACTGCCATCTAGCTCTGCACTAGATTCTCCTTCCATTATTAGTAGGCTTGCGACACCTGAACCTGCTACTGCTATAAATTCTGATATGTCGCATGTTATTGATGATGCCACTTCTGCTATGCATGATGAAACTACTTCTGTGCGTGATACTACTTTGCCATTAGGTGAATTTCTTAATGAACAACTTGCTAGAGTTAGGGGGAATGAAATTACTGAAGATCCTATTACTGATGATAGTGATGATGAAGGTTCCCCTAATGATTATATATTACATGTTGTTCCTAAGGGTTATGTTATGAATGAAAAAACTGCTATGGAAATCCTTGCTTACAATGATAGAAATGATCTTAAGAAATTATTAGCTAAATGGAAGCAACAGTCTCTTAATGCTAGAATGAAACCCGATCCTTCTTTTGCTACTTCACCTATATGTGTTACTGATAAGGATTATGAGTTCTCTATTGATCCTGATATTAGTACTTTAGTTGAATATGATCCTTTTTATGGCCTTGAATCTGAAACTGTTGTGGCACATCTTACCAAGTTGAATGATATAGCCACCCTATTTACTCATGATGAGAAGTTTCGCTATTTATACATCCTTAAGATATTTCCGTTCTCATTAATGGGTGATGCTAAAACTTGGTATAATTCTCTTGCTCCTGGTTGTGTGCGTAGTCCCCAGGATATGATTTATTAGTTTTCTGCTAAATATTTCCCTGCTCATAAGAAACAATCTACCTTGCGGGAAATATATAATTTTGTGCAAATCAAAAAAGAGAGTCTCCTACAAGCTTGTGGGAGGCTTCTCCGGTTACTTAATGCTTTGCCTGATCATCCTCTTAACAAAAATGAAATACTTGATATCTTTTATAATGGACTAACCGATGCTTCCAAGGACTGCTTGGATAGTTGTGCTGGTTGTGTTTTCACGGAAAGAACAGTCGTCGAAGCTGAAATACTATTGAATAATATTAGTACTTTAGTTGAATAATATGTTGACTAATGAAATACATGGTCTTAATATACCGCCTGAAGAACCACATTGTCCTGATAACCAGACACATGTAGTAAAGGTAAATTCTCTCTATAGATATGATAAAGTTGAAATACCCTCTACTAAATTTCATAGCCCGTGCTTAGATGAATTTGACGACTTTATGGCTAGACAAGAAAGGTTTAATGCTTATGTTGGTAGAGAGTTAAAGAATAATGCTTTCGAGATAGGACGCGTAGGTGATAATCTGGCTAGAGTGAAAGATGAACTTCACCGCATTAGCAAATATGCTTCTATGGTTGCTACTCAAGCTGAGCAAGTACTCAAAGCTCAAAATGATTTGCTTGATGAATTGAATAATAAAAATGACTTTGCTGTTAGAGTGTCTACTAGAACTGGTAGAATGACTCAGGAACCTTTGTATCCTAAAGGCCACCCTAAGAGAATCGAGCAAGATCCTCAGAGAAATAATTTAGAGGCACCTAGTTCTTCTACAAAGAAGAAGAAGAAAAATGATAGAACTTTGCATGCTTCTAGTGAACCTACTGTAGACACACCTAAAAATCCCAATGATATTTCTATTTCTGATGCTGAAACACAATCAGGTGATGAACATGAACCTAGTGATAATGTTAATGATAATGTTCATGTTGATGCTCAACCTAGCAAAGACAATGATGTAGAGATTGAACCTGTTGTTGATCTTGATAACCCACAATCGAAGAATCAACATTATGATAAGAGAGATTTTGTTGCTAGGAAGCATGGTAAAGAAAGAGAACCATGGGTTCAGAAACCCTTGCCCTTTCATCCTAAACCATCCAAGTCAAAGGATGATGAGGATTTTGAGCGCTTTGCTGAAATGATTAGACCTATTTTCTTACGTATGCGCTTAACTGATATGCTTAAAGTAAATCCTTATGCTAAGTATATGAAGGATATCATTACAAACAAAAGAAAGATACCGGAAGCTGAAATTTCCACCATGCTTGCTAATTACACTTTTAAGGGTGGAATACCAAAGAAACTTGGAGATCCGAGTGTACCAACTATACCATGTTCCATTAAAAGAAATTATGTTAGTACTCCTTTATGTGATCTTGGAGCCGGTGTTAGTGTTATGCCTCTCTCTTTATATCATAGACTTGAATTGGATAAGTTGACACCTACTGAAATTTCTTTGCAAATGGCTGATAAATCAACTGCTATACCTGTCGGTATTTGTGAGGATGTGCCTGTTGTGGTTGCAAATGTCACTATCTTAACGGACTTTGTTATTCTTGATATTCCCGAGGACGATAGTATGTCTATTATCCTTGGTAGACCTTTTCTTAATCCTGCAGGGGCTGTTATTGATTGCAACAAAGGTAATGTCACTTTTCATGTTAATCGTAATGAGCATACGGTACACTTTCTGAGGAAACAACCTCAAGTTCATAGCATCAATTCTATTGAAAAAGTTCCAACTATCATTTTTGGAGGCTTTGAATTTCCTCTCCCTACTGTCAAGAAAAAGTATGATATTCTTATTGTTGGGGATTTTCATATCCCCATTGAGGTAGCTTAGTGTTATTCGAAATTTCTCCGGTTCCTTGTTATTCGGAATGAGTTTGTTAACAAGACTTGATCAACCTTGTTAGTGGGTTCATTTTGATGATCACGAGATGGATGAAACTAGAAGGAACAACCTTCTGTACCCTCTTTTTACTTTCTGTTATTTAGAATAAATAAAGCAAAAATAGTATTATCCGTCTATTTTCTGAATTATCCGTGCATTAGAAAAATAGTCCAAAAATAAAAGTGCTCCAAATGCCCTGCAAATTTAGTATGATTTTTTTCTGGAATATTTGAGGATTTTAGGCATTGAAAACACTGCAGGAGGGGCAAGCACCAAGCCACGAGAGAGGAGGGCGCCCCCCTGTAAGGCGCGCCCCCTGTCTCGTGGGCCCCTGGTGGCTCCCCTCCACTTATGCCAGCACCCACACACTTCATCTTCTAGCCAAAAAAATCCCCATCCAGCTCAAGCACGAGTTCTAGCTCGTTTTGCTGCGATTTTCGATCTCTTAGCTCAAAGCTCCATTCACAAAACTGCTTTGGGAGATTGTTGCTTGGTGTCAGTGTCAAAACCGGCGGATCTCAGGTAGGGGGTCCCGAACTGTGCGTCTAGGCGGATGGTAACAGGAGACAAGGGACACGATGTTTTTTCCCAGGTTCGGGCCCTCTCGATGGAGGTAAAACCCTACTCCTGCTTGATTAATATTGATGATATGGGTAGTACAAGAGTGGATCTACCACGAGATTAGAGAGGCTAAACCCTAGAAGCTAGCCTATGGTATGATTGTTGTTCGTCCTACGGACTAAAACTCTCCGGTTTATATAGACACCGGAGAGGGCTAGAGTTACACAGAGTCGGTTACAATGGGAGGAGATCTTCATATCGTATCGCCAAGCTTGCCTTCCATGCCAAGGAAAGTCCCGTCCGGACACGGGACGGAGTCTTCAATCTTGTATCTTCATAGTCCGGGAGTCCGGCCAAAGGTCATAGTCCGGCCATCCGGACACCCCCTAATCCAGGACTCCCTCAGTAGCCCCTGAACCAGGCTTCAACGACGACGAGTCCGGCGCGCAAGTTGTCTTTGGCATTGCAAGGCGGGTTCCTCCTCCGAATACTTCATAGAAGATGTTGAGCACCAGGATAGTGTCCGGCTCTGCAAAATAAGTTCCACATGCCACCATAGAGAGAATAATATTTGCACCAATCTAATCTACTGACATATTCCGCAGCGTGACATCACGCCACGGCCAGACTTTTATTCATTTTACTGTTCCACCTCAGCGCGTTTAGCGAGGCGGTTTCCTTGGCACGTCTTGTCAAAGCAGAGATCGTGTTCCCTTATTCCGGGATTCTCATCAATACGGGCGTGGGTAACCCAACCACGCCCTTAACCGCGGCGCTTGGGAGATAAGCAAGTTTTATGAGGCCGGTGGGGGTCGTAGTTTCGGCCGCCCATATAAGGGGATAAGAATCCGCCCTTTCCATTCACGCCTTCTTCCACCTTTGCTTATTCGTCCCTGCGCGCTCGAGCTCCAACGCCCAAGCCCGCACTTCCCACCTCAACCTTCTCCAATCATGTCCAGAGTGGGAGCTAGATGGATGGCCTCCTCCGTTACGGAGTGGCAAATCAAAAAGTTGAGGAAGGCAGGATACTTGTCTGACGACATCGCGCACCGGCTTCCAGATGAGGGGCAACTCATCCCCACCCCTAGGCCCCATGAGAGGGTTGTATTTCTCCCCCATTTCCTCCGTGGACTGGGTTTTCCTCTTCACCCGTTCGTCCGAGGGCTCATGTTCTACTACGGCCTGGACTTCCACGATCTGGCCCCGAACTTCATCCTCAACATCTCGGCATTTATCGTCGTGTGCGAGGCCTTCCTCCGCATCCAGCCTCACTTTGGCCTATGGCTGAAGATCTTTAGCGTCAAGCCGAAGGTCATGGGCGGCCGCCAAGCGGAGTGCGGAGGTACCATGGTGGGCAAGATAGCCAACGTTACATGGCTCGAGGGCGCCTTCGTAGAGACCATCAAAGGGTGGCAATCGGGGTGGTTCTATATCACCGAGCCGCGTGACCCTGAATGGGCAGCGGCCCCCGAATTCCGATCTGGTATCCCCACACGGCTCACATCTTGGAAAGAGACGGGCCTGTCGTGGGGTAATTCGGCGGAAGTGACCGGACTTCAAACCTGCATCAAAGACCTGATCGGCAGGAAGGTTAAACTCGTCAACGTAGTCCAGGTCATGCTCTTCCGCCGGATTCTCCCGTGTCAACGACTGGCTTTCAGCTTGTGGGAGTTCGACCCGGCCCAGAATCAGACTTTGTCCCGGCTCTTCGACAGAAAGCATGGGGACTCCTGGAAGGTGCTATTCAAGAGCTCCGAGGTCTCCCCTCCCGTCACTGAGGATCGCAGATTTTGCGCCGAGCGCCAAGCCAGCGCGGTGAGCTTAATTTTCCCTTTACGGGGTATTTGTTTTCATAGATTTGATTCTATGCGGGATCTAAACCCCCATCTCTTTAACAGGACTAGCAGAAAAAGGCCGGACAGATCAACTGTCCGGCTCCCTTGCCCGAAGATCCAGCGGACGCTCGCTTGACGAAGCTGCTGGTTCTGGCACCTCACGTGGTGCCGGAGAAGAAGGCCAAGAAGAAGGCCACGGGGACTCGAAAGAGTTCCCGGCGCCTGGTGGTGTCGGATTCATCGCCCGACAACCCCGAAGCACCCTCCGCCTCTGAGGACGAGGAGGAGGAGGAAGAAGAAGCCTCTCCCCCTCCAACGGGGGAAGGAAAGAAAAGGAATGCCGCCCCAACTGGGGAGGCCGGAGGGTCCAAGAAGGGGAGAACCCTCCTTCTGGACTACACCTTCGACGCCGAAGACGACGTGGAGGAATGGCCATCCAGGGTCAAGCCCCTGGAAAAATCGTAAGCATACGGTCATACGAATAACTTATGACGCCCCTCCATTATTCGGCATTTTCTGACGCCGCATTTGATCATGTAGTCCGCCCAAGGCTCAGCTCGACGATTCGACGAGCGGCTCCTTGGATTCGTCGGATGTGAATAGCGCTTCACTCCCGACGGCCTCCTCCCCTCTCCCTACGGACGACGCCGAGGTGGAGTCCCAAAAGGGACTAAACCAGGAGGAGGTGGTCCTGGAGGCGCCGCAAGGCGACTTCCCGGACTCCAGGCCCAAAGGGGGTAAAGCCCCGGAGGGATCCAAGTCCGGCCCCGGGCCGGACACTGCTCCGGAACCATCAGTGGTTCCAGAGTCCGACAGGTGGCGCCTTCATAAGAAGGGCAAGCCTACGACGCGGGCGACCTCCGTCCATCCGGAGGCGTCGGACAATTTGCTGGAGGTGCTTAACGGCGCCTCCATCGACGAGGAACACCGCACTGTTATGAGTGCGGTGATTCAGAAGGTTCAGTCCGCCAAGAGCAGGCTGACAGAAGCCTGTACAAGTCTGTTAACAGGCTTTGAGGTATGTGTTCAAAAACATATAAAAATGTCACCGCATAGACAGTAGCCCCTGATGCTCAGTTCGGCGTTCGGAAAGAAAAGCCGAGCTGAGGATCTAAAAAGATATACACAGGAGTCTAACAAAAATATGTCAATATGGGAATGCAGGCTACGCTGATGACCTCTACCGCACTGACTGCGGAGGTCAAAGTATTGAAGGAGAACCTCGAGCGGTCCGAGAACGAGCTCGGCCGTGCCAAGAAGCAGCTCGAGGACAAGGAGGGTATGTAATACCGCATGTGAATGTATATAGAAATACTTGGTTGCAAATAATGACAGGACCAACGTAAATGTTGCAGGGGCCACAGCTGAGGTCGCGACCCTGAAGGAGGCGGTCTCCAAGGCCGAAAATAGTGCGGCCCTAGAGCGCACCGAGCGAGAGAAGCAGGAGGCGCGGGTGGCGGAGGTGCGGCAAGAGCTCCAGGCTCTCGTGGAAAAACACAAGAGTTTGGAGCGTGACTCGAAGACTCGAGAGTCTGAGCTCGCCTTGGCTCTGGAGAGTGCCAAGACCGCTAAGGCCGAAGCCCAGAAGGCCCTTCAAGAGATCGAGGCGATGAATAAGATAGCGGCGGGTAAGGCATTCTTTATGCAAAGCAAGAATATAAAAGTAAATTGGCTGTTACTTACCTGAATCCGGAGCTCTCCAGGAGCGTTCGCCGGTCTGCCCCGTAGTGTGTCTGATGCTGCCGCATTCTACCGAGCCGAAGAGGGGAGCTCGATGGAAAAGGTGTTCTGGTCTCAATATGCTGAGGCCAAACATCCGGTGCTCCTGAGCGACCAGCTGAAGCAGCTGGTCGAACTCCACAAGGTGGCCGAACAGGCCATGAAGGGCCTCATAGTTCGGCTGTGGCCTAGAGAAGCCATGCCTCGGAGCTACTTCGGTCTGGTGCGGCGGCTAGTGGACGCGTGTCCGTGGATTGTAGTCGTCAAGCGCAGGTGCCCATCGGGCCCTTGCCCGTGCTAAAGTGCACTGGGGCAAGCTGGACGGTGAGAAGCTTTTGACGGACGCGCCACCGCCGGGCAAGGAGTATCGTACGCCCAAGATGTATTATAAGGGCGTACTGAAGGGTGCCCGCCTTATAACGGACGAATGCTCCAAGGTGTAATTTTTTAGTATACTCGCATCTGTTATCCTGTACGCTGAAAACTTTGTTCATATGCGTTAAGCAACGCTTTGTTAATTTAAAATATTACCTTATGTGCGGCCGTTTATCAAATCTGAGAGATGCAAGTCGTCGGCTTCTACCCCCATGCCACGAGTCCTGGGGTGTTTGGGATAAACCTGAGCGTTCTTGTTCCCATTCTTGGGTCCATCTAGGGAGGCACTCAGCACAACGAACCAGGCAATCAGACTTATAATGCTTTATCACTCTCACTTAGCCATAGAATTCTATAATTTTAAATTTCGGCGAAGCCCCTAGTATTTCGAAGATCGAGTTCGGGGCGCTATCCACGCCTAGGCCGGATAAGTAAGGCTCCTCGCTCTAAGCGGCATAAGTCTTTAAGGACTCGAAAAACCTCGCGAACAGCGACTGGTCTCTCGCACTATCATGACGGTTAGTTTTAGCTTTCTCTACTGAGGTGTTAACCCAGCTCAACTGGGGCACAATCGCAGTAGTTCTCCCAGCGCTACCTTAGCCAACATTGCGGAACGTAAGGTACCAAAACATGGGAGCCGGGCAAACCCAACTATTGACCAAAGACATGATTCGGAGCCGATGCATAGAGTGCTATAAGTTCGGGGTGCCGCACTCATGAGAGTGTTCGGTCTTCTCACACCATGTTATGGGGTGCTGAAGCCCCTGGTGTATTGGCCGTACCAAAGTGTACGGTTGCAGAATGTCATGACTGAACATATTTGTATATATAAAAAATAGATGAGTACAATAATAGATAAGAGCTATGTATTGTTTATTAAAAAAGGGCTGCTACGAAAGCAGAAGATACAAGTAGTGCGATAAGCAAGAGATGGGATTATTTGAAATGTCCCCCTCTAGGGGCGAGCTGCGAGATTTTAAGTAAAATAGGTATTAAGCTCGTTATAGAGACCACCTGGACATTTGACGCGGCTTGTTCTCTCCCTGGCTGTTGCATCGTGTGTTCGGCGAGTGTATTGCCGGAAAGGCCTTCCGAATAGTTGGGTCTTGAAAGTGTATAAAAAGGAAACGGCGGAATAGGGAGCCCCTTAGTGCGGTTGAGCCGCATTCTGGGCATGCCGTAGTTGTGCCCCTCCCCTTATGCCCATGGTATCTCTAGGGTGTAGTTATGTACGCGTGGTACCGATATCACCATCTGGCGAGGGCTGGGGTTGGGGCCGCACTACTATGCTTGCTCGGAACGTGCCAGCCGGATTTGTTGTAGGTTACTTCGGGCTCACTTGACGTTGTCCGGACGTTTGACACCTGGATTGGAGAATTGCCTTGAGAGGCTACTCTGTACTTCCGCCGCTAGGGCTGCCGTGTGCTCCTCCGTTCGGAGAGAGCATTCGGTGTTTCCATTTACCGTGATGACTCCGCGAGGTCCTGGCATCTTGAGCTTGAGATATGCGTAGTGCGGCACCGCATTGAATTTTGCAAATAGGGTTCGTCCGAGCAGGGCGTGATAGCCATTGCGGAATGGGACTATGTCGAAGGTTAACTCTTCGCTTCGGAAATTATCCGGGGATCCGAAGACCACTTCGAGTGTAACGGAGCCTATACAACTGGCTTCTACACCTGGTATGACGCCTTTAAAGGTTGTCTTTGTGGGTTTAATCCTTGAGGGATCGATACCCATTTTCCGCACTGTATCCTGATAAAGCAGGTTCAGGCTGCTGCCGCCGTCCATTAAGACTCTGGTGAGGTGAAATCCGTCCATAATTGAGTCTAGGACCAATGCGGCGAATCTGCCGTGACGGATGCTAGTGGGGTGGTCCCTTCGATCAAAAGTGATCGGGCAGGAGGACCATGGGTTGAACTTTGGGGCGACTGGCTCCAACGCATAGACGTCCTTGAGAGCACGCTTCCGCTCCCTTTTGGGGATGTGGGTTGCGTATATCATGTTCACCATCCGCACTTGCGGGGGGAATCCCTTCTGTCCTCTGTTGTTCGGTGGCCGGGGCTCCTCCTCGTCATCGCTATGCAACCCCTTGTCTCTGGTTTCGGCACTTAACTTGCTTGCCTGCTTGAACACCCAACAATCCCTGTTGGTGTGGTTGGCTGGCTGTTCGGGGGTGCCGTGTATCTCGCACGAGCGATCGAGTATCCGGTCTAAGCTGGATGGGCCCGGAGGGTTTCTTTTGAATGGCTTCTTCCGCTGACCGGGTTTAGAGCCTTTGAATCTGGCATTGACTGCCGTATCTTCAGTATTGTCTCCGTTAATGCGGCGCTTGTGCTTGTTGCGACGTGACCTGCCGTTGTTGTCCTTGGTATCCGAATTGCCAGGGCTCTTGGTTATGTTATTGCTACGAGCTAGCCAGCTATCTTCTCCCGCACAAAAGCGGGTCATGAGTGTCGTGAGGGCTGCCATATATTTCGGCTTTTCCTGTCCTAGGTGCCGGGAAGCCATTCGTCTCGGATGTTGTGCCTGAAGGCTCCAAGGGCCTCGGCGTCTGGACAGTCGACTATTTGATTTTTCTTGGTTATTAACCGTGTCCAGAATTGTCTGGCCGATTCCTCTAGCTGCTGGATTATGTGGCTTAGGTCATCGGCGTCTGGTGGTCGCACATAAGTGCCCTGGAAGTTGTCAAGGAATGCGGATTCCAGGTCCTCCCAGCAACTAATTGACTCTGCTGGCATGCTGTTAAGCCAATGTCGAGCTGGTCCTTTAAGCTCGAGCGGGAGGTATTTGATGGCGTGTAGATCATCACCACGGGCCATGTGGATATGAAGGAGATAATCCTCGATCCATACCGCAGGATCTGTTGTGCCATCGTATGATTCGATGTTTATGGGTTTAAAGCCCTCGGGGATTTGATGATCCATTACTTCGTCTGTGAAGCATAGTGGGTGTGCGGCGCCCCTGTATTGGGCTATATCACGACGCAGCTCGGATGAGCTTGGTCTGTTGTATTCGGCCTGGCCGTACTTATCATGTCCGGCGTGACGGCTAGCGTCACGTGAAGCGGGGCGCCCATGCGATCCGTAGATCGATCTTGTTTGTCTTGCCTTATTCTCCAATATGTCTCACATGTCTGTTGCGTCTCCCCGTACTCTGGTATGTTTGGAGTGGTGCCGGGGTGCGGCTTGGGTCGAGGGCCTGAAGGCCTCTCTGTCGCGGCCACGGGGTGGCCGATCGGGCGCATCGTACGCTGGTGATGTAGGTTTAGTTGCTTCCTCCTCAAGTTGGGGTAGTAGCCTGCGCTTTGGGTAGCTCTTGGTGGGGCGTTCGAGTTTATACTCTTCGGCCGCCAGGACTTCAGTACATCTGTCGGCTAGCAAGTCTTGGTCAGCTCTAAGATGCTGCTGTTTTTTCTTGAGGCTGCTTGCCATGGCCATAAGCCTGCGTTTGAAACGCTCTTGTTCGGCGGGATCCTCCGGCACAACGAATTCGTCGTCGTCGAGGCTTGCCTCGTCTTCGGAGGGAGGCATATAATTGTCGTCCTCGACCTTTATGTCGGCCGCTCTCTCATGAGGGCTGGCTCCTTCGTCCTCCTGCAGTGAATCCTGCTAGAGGGGGTTGTCTTCGGCACTGTCCAGCGTGTTGTTATCTCCGGTGCCGGAATCGCTGTTTTTGCTTTGGCGGGACTTAGAGCGGCGCCGCTGACGTCGGCGCTTGGGTTGCTTCTTGGAGGGTCGTCCTCCGTTTTTTCATTGCCATCCCCTGCTTTGGGGGTGTCCACCATGTATATGTCATATGACGAGGTGGCTTTCTAGTTCCCTATAGGTGCTGGTTCTTGGTCGTCTCCTTCATCGGCGTCCATACCGTCGATGTCTTCGGAGTCAAAGTCGAGCATGTCAGTTAAATCGTCGACAGTGGCTACGAGGTGGGTGGTGGGTGGGCCTCGAATTTCTTCGTCATCCGCATCCCAACCATGCTGACCGTAATCCGGCCAGGGCTCTCCTGACAAAGAGAGAGACTTTAGTGAATTCAGGATATCGCCAAAGGGCGAGTGCTAAAAGATGTCCGTGGCGGTGAACTCCATGATCAGAGCCCAATCGGGTTCGATCGAAAGAGGTGCAGGATATACGGAGTCCGGAACGGAGTCCGGCACCTTGGAGTCACGGGCCCTGCAAAGGACTAGGCTGGTATTCGGCTCTATCACCATAGAGATTGCAGCTCCCGGGGTGGTGTCCAACCATCCATCCCCGACTAGCGCAGTCGGCTCCGAGCTAATGATCGGAGCGGACACCTGAGCAGCACTCTGGGCGCTGTCCAGCGGCAGAGTTAGATCATGCCCATCGGGACAGAGCGGCACGCTTGGCCATGGCTCGAATCCATCGAAGATCAAGTCCCCGCGGATGTCGGCCGTGTAATTTAAGCTTCCAAACCTGACCTGATGGCCAGGGGCATAGCTCTCGATCTGCTCCCGATGGCCAAGCGAGTTGGCCCGCAGTGCGAAGCCGCCGAATACGAAGATCTGTCCGGGGAGAAAGGTCTCACCCTAGACCGCGTCGTGATTGATGATCGAAGAAGCCATCGGGCCTAAAGGTGACGACACAGAGGAACTCTCAATGAAAGCACCAATGTCGGTGTCAAAACCGGCGGATCTCGGGTAGGGGGTCACGAACTGTGCGTCTAGGCGGATGGTAACAGGAGACAAGGGACAGGATGTTTTTACCCAGGTTCGGGCCCTCTCAATGGAGGTAAAACCCTACTCCTGCTTGATTAATATTGATGATATGGGTAGTACAAGAGTGGATCTACCACGAGATCAGAGAGGCTAAACCCTAGAAGCTAGCCTATGGTATGATTGTTGCTCGTCCTACGGACTAAAACTCTCCAGTTTATATAGACACCGGAGAGGGCTAGGGTTACACAGAGTCGGTTACAATAGGAGGAGATCTTCATATCGTATCACCAAGCTTGCCTTCCAGGCCAAGGAAAGTCCCATCCGGACACGGGACGGAGTCTTCAATCTTGTATCTTCATAGTCCGGGAGTCCGGCCAAAGGTCATAGTCCGGCCATCCGGACACCCCCTAATCCAGGACTCCCTCACTTGGTATGTGACTCCTCCATTGGTCCAATTAGTTTTTGCTCTAGTGCTTTGTTCATTGCAAATTTTTGCTGCATAGGTGACCATGTTCTTGAGCTTGCATGTTAAATTTTTGAGGTCCCAAGCAATTCCAACGCATGATATAGGCTCTAGGCACTTGTAGGAGTAGTTGCTATCAATCTTGTTTAGTTTTATCCACTTTTATTTTGAAGTTACTAAAATTTCAGAAATTTTTAGAAAATGTTAAGGAGGCTCTTTAAAGGCTCTTCTAGCCAAAGCTCTAAGGAAAAACAAGACAAAGAGAAGGAAAAAGCCAAGTATAATCTTCCTTGCTTAGCGGAAGTACGGTCGTGCGAATGGCTATGTGAGGATTTCTTGAAAGAAGCCGGAATTCATGAAGACTTTTATGCTTTAATCGAGACTGCAGGCCTCACCAATTTCATGAATGACCGAATCGATCAGTATCTCTTACTTACCAATACTTTCGTGCAAAACTTTTATTATTATCCTAAGAAATCACCGCCTGCAGTATCATTTCATTTATATGATGAATTCAAAGAAATGTCTTTACATCATTTCGTGCGGTGTGTAGGATACCTTATGAGGGAGAATTAGAGGAACCCCATCGTGATGATGTGGGTGGCTTTGTTAACACTATAGCTGTAGAGGAGCCAAAGAAGGGCTCCGAGGCAAAAGTCTCTAGCATACACTTTCCTGTTTTACGCTACTTTGCCATATTTGCTAGCAGATGCTTGATTGGTCGTGGAAATAGTGGGAATTTGAGTGTCCCTGATATTATCATTCTTCAACATGCCTTACATGGAGACAATAAGTATGGGTGTTGTCGTTGCTAAACGGCTAGCCCTGAATCGTACAAAAGGCCCCATATTTGGAGGTATCTATGTTGCACGTCTTGCTGAATATTGTTAGTTACCCATTAGGCGCCATGAGGAGGAGTAGACAAAATTATCTCCTCACATTTTAGATTACAAGAGCATGGTAGCACACAAGTTTATTGTTGACAACGAAGAGAAGATGCTCTTGTATAGACTTAGATTCAATAAGAAACACTTTGAGTTTATTATTTTGCTTGCGCCTCTGTTGTTTGATTTGCTTGCAGAAAATCGTCTTGTCACGCCGGAAGCGGTCAACAATCACCGAGCTCAAGCTTTTACTCCAAAACCTGAACCTGAGCTGGACCCTTATCGTGCATCATCTGTCCAGTGGGATCCGGAGATGACCAGCCACACAAGTTTATTGTTGACAACGAAGAGAAGATGCTCTTGTATAGACTTAGATTCAATAAGAAACACTTTGAGTTTATTATTTTGCCTGCACCTCTGTAGTTTGACTTGCTTGCAGAAAATCGTCTTGTCACGCCGGAAGCTGTCAACAATCACCGAGCTCAAGCTTTTACTCCAGAACCTGAACCTGAGCTGGACCCTTATCGTGCATCATCTGTCCAGTGGGATCCGGAGATGACCATCCAGTGGTATCCTGATTACACCTGCCAGTACACTGGGGAGAGTAGCGGCGGTCCCTGGCATTAAACCAACTTAGGCCAAAAGCCTAAGCTTGGGGGTACTACGTATTCCTGACCGACTTTACATTCATGTTCACACACTAGTCGTCGATGCTCATACTCTTTCATTGTATTATCCATGTTAGTTTAAATTTCTTTTTCTAGTTTTCTTTTTGTGTGTTTGGTAAACCTTAAGTAAAACCAAAAAAATAGTTAGTTTAATTTCCGTGCTTGTAGTAGAAATTAAAATGAAAACCCAAAAAGATTTCTAGTTCTTCTTTTTACTTGTTGGCAGCTTGACCATGTAAATAGTTTTATTTTCTTTTCTTTCTTTTGGGGGTGGAGAAGACTATAGTGAAAATGCTTAGTGGCTCTTTTATGCATGATTGTTTATTTAACTTAGAGCCCATATTACTCTTTAGAGATTATAGTTGCTTGTGACATGCTTGATTAGCTATGAGTTATAATGGTTTACCTTGCGTGCCAACATGCTATTAGAATGATTATGATGTGGTATGATGGGATGGTATCCTCATTTGAATGAATTGAGTGACTCAACTTGGCACTTGTTCACACATGTAGTTGAATCAAATCAACATAGCCTTCATGATATTTATGTTCATGGTGGATTATATCCTACTCATGCTTGTACTCTGTGTGAATTAATTCTAATGCATGCTTACGACTGTCGTCGCTCTTTCAGTTGGTCGCTTCCCAGTCTTTTGCTAGCCTTCACCTGTACTAAGCGGGAATACTGCTTGTTCATCCAAAATCCTTAAAACCCAAAGTTGTTCCATATGAGTCCACTATACCTACCTATATGCGGTATAAACCTGCCGTTCCAAGTAAATTTGTATGTGCCAAACTCCAAACCTTCAAATGAAATTCTGTTTTGTATGCTTGAGCAGCTCATGTTACAACTAGGGCTGCCTATATCTTCCATGCTAGGTGGGTTATTCTCAAGAGGAGTCGACTCCGCTCCTCATTCACGAGAAAGGGCCGGTAACCGGGATGCCCAGTCCCATGATCCAAAAAGATCAAAGCAAAACAAAATAATTAAACAAAACTCCACTAGGGCTGTTGTATGTTGGAGGCACTCATTGTTTCGAGCAAGCCATGGATTGATGCTTGTTGGTG
Organism: Triticum dicoccoides; assembly: GCF_002162155.2. Lineage (NCBI taxonomy): Eukaryota > Viridiplantae > Streptophyta > Magnoliopsida > Poales > Poaceae > Triticum > Triticum dicoccoides. Next base: position 246,801,472 of record NC_041387.1, on the reverse strand, counting down.
GTTGGGGGAGTATAAACCTTTACCATTCTGTTTGGGAACTGCCTATAATGCATGTAGTATGGAAGATACAGCCATCTCATAGTTGTTGCGTTGACAACAAAAGTATGCCGCTCAAAATGTTATTCAATTTCAATTCTGAAATCGAGCTCTGGCACCTCTACAAATCCCTGCTTCCCTCTGCGAAGGGCTTATCTATTTAATTTTATGTTGAGTCATCACCCTTCTTATTAAAAAGCACCCGCTGGAGAGCACACTGTCATTTGCATCATTATTATTGGTTTATATTGGGTATGACTTGACTAGATCTATTTTACCATGAATTACAATGTTTAGTCAGTCCTTGATCTTTAAAGGTGCTCGGCATTTATGTTTTGCGGTCTCAGAAAGGGCTAGCGAGATACCATTTTGTTATATCATGTTATGATTATTTTGAGAAAGTGTTGTCATCCGAGTTTTATTATTATGGCTCGTTAGCTGATTATGTTATTGATATGAGTAATTGTGAGAGTTAAGTGTTATTGTGAGTATGGTTAGTTCATAATATTTGCTGAAACTTGAATGCTGGCTTTTCATGTTTACAACAACAAGAGCAAACAGAATTTGTAGAAGTTTTTCTTTATCACTTTCAGTTTATCAACTGAATTGCTTGAGGACAAGCAAAGGTTTAAGCTTGGGGGAGTTGATACGTCTCCAACGTATCTACTTTTCCAAACACACCTTGCCCTTGTTTTGGACTCTAACTTACATGATTTGAATGAAACTAACCCGGACTGACGCTGTTTTCAGCAGAACGACCATGATGTTGTTTTATGTGAAGAAAAGTTCTCCGAATGTCCTGGAAATCCATGGAGGTACTTTTTGGAATTAATAAGAATTTTTGGCGAAAGAATTAATGCCAGGGGGCCCACATCCTGTCCACGAGACAGGGGGCGCCCCCTAGGGCGCGGCCTCCTATCTCGTGGGCCCCCTGGACCTCCACTGACGTCAACTCCAACTCCATATATTCACGTTCAGGGAGAAAAAAATCAGAGAGAAATTTTCATCGCGTTTTACGACACAGGAGGGCTGGTCTCTCTCGGGAGGGCTGATCTGGAGTCCGTTCGGGGCTCCGGAGAGGGGGATTCGTCACCGTCGTCATCATCAACCATCCTCCATCACCAATTTCATGATGCTCATCGCCGTGCGTGAGTAATTCCATCATAGGCTTGCTGGACGGTGATGGATTGGATGAGATTTACCATGTAATCAAGTTAGTTTTGTTAGGGTTTGATCCCTAGTATCCACTATGTTTGGAGATTGATGTTGCTATGACTTTGCTATGCTTAATGCTTGTCACTAGGGCCCGAGTGCCATGATTTCAGATCTGAACCTATTATGTTTTCATGAATATATGTGTGTTCTTGATCCTATCTTGCAAGTCTATAGTCACCTATTATGTGTTATGATCCGACAACCCCGAAGTGACAATAATCGGGATACTTCTCGGTGATGACCGTAGTTTGAGGAGTTCATTTATTCACTATGTGTTAATGCTTTGTTCTGGTTCTCTATTAAAAGGAGGCCTTAATATCCCTTAGTTTCCGCTAGGACCCCGCTTCCACGGGAGGGTAGGACAAAAGATGGCATACAAGTTCTTTTCCATAAGCATGTATGACTATTTACGGATTACATGCCTACATTACAATGATGAATTGGAGCTAGTTATATATCACCCTATGTTATTACTATTGCATGAGGAATCGCATCCGGCATAATTATCCATCACAGATCCATTGCTTACGAGCTTTTCATATATTGTTCTTCGCTTATTTACTTTTCTGTTGCTACTATTACAACTACTACAAAAACCCAAAAACATTTATCTTTTCTTTTGCTAGCGTTACCTTTACTATCGTACCACTTTTGCTACTAAACACTTTTCTGCAGATACTAAGTTATCCAGGTGTGGTTGAATTGACAACTCAACTACTAATACTCAAGAATATTCTTTGGCTCCCCTTGTACCGAATCAATAAATTTGGGTTGAATACTCTACCCTCGAAAGCTAATGCGATCCCCTATACTTGTGGGTTATCAAGACTAATTTCTGGCGCTGTTGTCGTGGAGCATAGCTCTATTCTCTGAGTCACTTGGGATTTATATCTGGATCACTATGAAGAACTTGAAAGACGATCGAACTACTATTTTGCCCTCAACTACGAGGGGAGGTAAGGAACTGCCATCTAGCTCTGCACTAGATTCTCCTTCCGTTATTAGTAGGCTTGCGACACCTAAACCTGCTACTGCTATGAATTCTGATATGTCACATGTTATTGATGATGCCACTTTTGCTATGCATGATGAAACTACTTCTGTGCGTGATACTACTATGCCATTAGGTGAATTTCTTGATGAACAACTTGCTAGAATTAGGGGGAATGAAATTACTGAAGATCCTATTACTGATGATAGTGATGATGAAGGTTCCCCCAATGATTATGTATTACATGTTGTTCCTAAGGGTTATGTTATGAATGAAAAAGCTGCTATGGAAATCCTTGCTTTCAATGATAGAAATGATCTTAAGAAATTATTAGCTAAATGGAAGCAGCAGTCTCTTAATGCTAGAATGAAACCCGATCCTGCTTTTGCTACTTCACCTATATGTGTTACTGATAAGGATTATGAATTCTCTATTGATCCTGATATTAGTACTTTAGTTGAATCTGATCCTTTTTATGGCCTTGAATCTGAAACTATTGTGGCACATCTTACCAAGTTGAATGATATAGCCACCCTATTTACTCATGATGAGAAGTCTCGCTATTTATACATCCTTAAGATATTTCCGTTCTCATTAAAGGGTGATGCTAAAACTTGGTATAATTCTCTTGCTCCTGGTTGTGTGCGTAGTCCCCAGGATATGATTTATTACTTCCCTGCTAAATATTTCTCTGCTCATAAGAAACAAGCTGCCTTGCGGTAAATATATAATTTTGTGCAAATTAAAGAAGAGAGTCTCCCACAAGCTTGGGGGAGGCTTCTCCGGTTACTTAATGCTTTGCCTGATCATCCTCTTAAGAAAAATGAAATACTTGATATCTTTTATAATGGACTAACCGATGCTTCCAAGGACTACTTGGATAGTTGTGCTGGTTGTGTTTTCAGGGAAAGAATAGTCGACGAAGCTGAAATACTATCGAGTAATATGTTGACTAATGAAAATAATTGGATTCCTCCCGAGCCAGTTCCTGAAGTAATTCCTGAACCAATTGGGCCAACTCCTGAGCCTATTCCTAAACCCACTCCAAATAAGAGAGGTGTTTTATTTCTCAGTCCTGAAGATATGCAAGAGGCAAAGAAATCAATGAAAGAAAAAGGTATTAAAGCTGAAGATTTAAGAATTTACCTCCTATTGAAGAAATACATGGTCTTAATATACCGCCTGAAGAACCACATTGTCCTGATAACCGGACACACGTAGTAAAGGTAAATTCTCTCTATAGATATGATAAAGTTGAAATACCCTCTACTAAATTTCACAGCCCATGCTTAGATGAATTTGACAACTTTATGGCTAGACAAGAAAGGTCTAATGCTTATGTTGGTAGAGAGTTAAAGAATAATTCTTTCGAAATAGGACGCGTAGGTGATAATCTGGCTAGAGTTAAAGATGAACTTCATCGCGTTAGCAAATATGCTTCTATGGTTGCTACTCAAGCTGAGCAAGTACTCAAAGCTCAAAATGATTTGCTTGATGAATTGAATAATAAAAATGACTTTGCTGTTAGAGTGGCTACTAGAACTGGTAGAATGACTCAGGAACCTTTGTATCCTGAAGGCCACCCTAAGAGAATCGAGCGAGATCCTCAGAGAAATAATTTAGAGGCACCTAGTTCTTCTAAAAAGAAGAAGAAAAAAAACGATAGAAATTTGCATGCTTCTAGTGAACCTACTGTAGACACACCTGAGAATCCCAATGATATTTCTATTTCTGATGCTGAAACACAATCAGGTGATGAACATGAACCTAGTGATAATGTTAATGATAATGTTCATGTTGATGCTCAACCTAGAAAAGACAATGATGTAGAGATTGAACCTGCTGTTGATCTTGATAACCCACAATCAAAGAATCAACATTATGATAAGAGAGATTTTGTTGCTAGGAAGCACCGTAAAGAAAGAGAACCATGGGTTCAGAAACCCATGCCCTTTCCTCCTAAACCATCCAAGTCAAAGGATGATGAGGATTTTGAGCGCTTTGCTGAAATGATTAGACCTATTTTCTTACGTATGCGCTTAACTGATATGCTTAAAGTAAATCCTTATGCTAAGTATATGAAGGATATCATTACAAACAAAAGAAAGATACCGGAAGCTGAAATTTCCACCATGCTTGCTAATTACACTTTTAAGGGTGGAATACCAAAGAAACTTGGAGATCCGAGTGTACCAACTATACCATGTTCCATTAAAAGAAATTATGTTAGAACTGCTTTATGTGATCTTGGAGCCGGTGTTAGTGTTATGCCTCTCTCTTTATATCGTAGACTTGAATTGAATAAGTTGACACCTACTGAAATATCTTTGCAAATGGCTGATAAATCAACTGCTATACCTGTCGGTATTTGTGAGGATGTGCCTGTTGTGGTTGCAAATGTCACTATCTTAACGGACTTTGTTATTCTTGATATTCCCGAGGACGATAGTATGTCTATTATTCTTGGTAGACCTTTTCTTAATACTGCAGGGGCTGTTATTGATTGCAACAAAGGCAATGTCACTTTTCATGTTAATGGTAATGAGCATACGGTACACTTTCCGAGGAAACAATCTCAAGTTCATAGCATCAATTCTATTGAAAAAGTTCCAACTATCATTTTTGGAGGCTTTGAATTTCCTCTCCCTACTATCAAGAAAAAGTATGATATTCTTATTGTTGGGGATTTTCATATCCCCGTTGACGTAACTTAGTGTTATTCGAAATTTCTCTGGTTTCGTGTTATTCAGAATGAGTTTGTTAACAAGACTTGATCAACCTCGTTAGTGGGTTCATTTTGATGATCACGAGATGGATGAAACTAGAAGGAACAACCTTCTGTACCCTCTTTTTACTTTCTGTTATTTAGAATAAATAAAGCAAACATAGTATTATGTGCCTGTTTTCTGAATTATTCGTGCATTAAAAAAATAGTCCGAAAATAAAAGTGCTCCAAATGCCCTGCAAATTTAGTATGATTTTTTCTGGAATATTTGAGGATTTTAGGCACTGAAAACACTGCAGGAGGGGCAAGCACCAGGCCACGAGAGAGGAGGGCGCCCCCCTGTAAGGCGTGCCCCCTGTCTCGTGGGCCCCTGGTGTCTCCCCTCCACTTATGCCAGCACCCACACACTTCATCTTCTACCCAAAAAATCCCCATCCATCTCAAGCACGAGTTCTAGCTCGTTTTGCTGCGATTTTCGATCTCTTAGCTCAAAGCTCCATTCACAAAACTGCTTTCGGAGATTGCTGCTTGGTATGTGACTCCTCCATTGGTCCAATTAGTTTTTGCTCTAGTGCTTTATTCATTGGAAGTTTTTGCTGCATAAGTGACCATGTTCTTGAGCTTGCATGTTAAAATTTTGAGGTCCCAAGAAATTCCAATGCATGATATAGGCTCTAGGCACTTGTAGGAGTAGTTGCTATCAATCTTGTTTAGTTTTATCCACTTTTATTTTGAAGTTACTAAAATTTCAGAAATTTTCAGAAAATGTTAAGGAGGCTCTTTAAAGGCTCCTCTAGCCAAAGCTCTAAGGAAAAACAAGACAAAGAGAAGGAAAAAGCCAAGTATAATCTTCCTCGCTTAGCGGAAGTACGGTCGTCCGAATGGCCATGTGAGGATTTCTTGAAAGAAGCCGGAATTCATGAAGACTTTTATGCTTTAATAGAGACTGCAGGCCTCACCGGTTTCATGAACGACCGAATTGATCAGTATGTCTTACTTACCAATACTTTCGTGCAAAACTTTTATTATTATCCTAAGAAATCACCGCCTGCAGTATCATTTCATTTATATGATGAAGTCAAAGAAATGTCTTTACATCATTTTTGTGCAGTGTGTAGGATACCTTATGAGGGAGAATTAAAGGAACCCCATCGTGATGATATGGGTGGCTTTGTTAACACTATAGCTGTAGAGGAGCCAAAGAAGGGCTCCGAGGCAAAAGTCTCTAGCATACACTTTCCTGTTTTATGCTACTCTGCCATATTTGCTAGTAGATGCTTGATTGGTTGTGGAAATAGTGGGAATTTGAGTGTCCCTGATATTATCGTTCTTCAACATGCCTTACTTCGAGACAATACTTTTAGTATGGGTGTTGTCGTTGCTAAACGGCTAGCCCTGAATCGTACAAAAGGCCCCATATTTGGAGGTATCTATGCTGCACGTCTTGCTGAACATTTTCAGATACCCATTAGGCACCATGAGGAGGAGGAGACAAAATTACCTCCTCACATTTTAGATTACAAGAGCATGGTAGCACACAAGTTTAATGTTGACAACGAAGAGAAGATGCTCTTGTATAGACTTAGATTCAATAAGAAACACTTTGAGTTTATTATTTTGCCTGTGCCTCTGTTGTTTGATTTGCTTGCAGAAAATTGTCTTGTCATGCCGGAAGCGGTCAACAATCACCGAGCTCAAGCTTGTACTCAAGAACCTGAACCTTAGCCGGAACCTGAGCTGGACCCTTATTGTGCATCATCTTTCCAGTGGGATCCGGAGATGACCAGCTAGTGGTATCCTGATTACACCTCCCAGTACACCGGGGAGAGTAGCGGCGGTCCCTGGTATTAAACCAACTTAGGCCAAAATCCTAAGCTTGGGGGAGTACGTATTTCTCACCGACTTTACATTCATGTTCACACACTAGTCGTCGGTGCTCATACTCTTTCATTGAATTATCCATGTTAGTTTAAATTTCTTTTTCTAGTTTTCTTTTTGTGTGTTTGATAAACCTTAAGAAAAACCAAAAAAAATTAGTTAGTTTAATTTCCGTGCTTGTAGTAGAAATTAAAATGAAAACCCGAAAAGATTTCTAGTTCTTCTTTTTTACTTGTTAGGAGCTTTCCCGTGTAAATAGTTTTATTTTCTTTTCTTTATTTTGGGGGTGGAGAAGAATATATTGAAAATGCTTAGTGGCTCTTTTATGCATGATTGTTTATTTAACTTAGAGCCCATATTACTTGTCTTCTCTCTTGAGTTGAATGCTTGCCGATTCCAGCTTAGTCCAATGCACGTTCACTCTTATTATTATATACATCGTTCGGTCATGCAAGTGAAAGGCAATAATGACGATATATGATGGACTTATTGGGATAGAAAAGCTGGTATGAACTCGACCTCTTTTGTTTTTTTAAATATGATGATTCATCGTTCCTGAGTCAGTTATTATGAAGTAAACATATTTGTAATGACATTTAGAGATTATAGTTGCTTGTGACATGCTTGATTACCTATGAGTTATAATGGTTTACCTTGCGTGCCAACATACTATTAGAATGATTATGATGTGGTATGATGGGATGGTATCCTCATTTGAATGAATTGAGTGACTCGACTTGGCACATGTTCACACATGTAGTTGAATCAAATCAACATAGCCTTCATGATATTTATGTTCATGGTGGATTATATCGTAATCATGCTTGTACTCTGTGTGAATTAATTTTAATGCATGCTTACGACTATCGCCGCTCTCTCAGTTGGTCGCTTCCCAATCTTTTGCTAGCCTTCACCTGTACTAAGCGGGAATACTACTTGTGCATCCAAACTCGTTAAAACCCAAAGTTGTTCCATATGAGTCCACTATACCTACCTATATGCGGTATAAACCTGCCGTTCCAAGTAAATTTGTATGTGCCAAACTCCAAACCTTCAAATGAAATTCTGTTTTGTATGCTTGAGCAGCTCATGTTACAGCTAGGGCTGCCTATATCTTCCATGCTAGGTGGGTTATTCTCAAGAGGAGTGGACTCCGCTCCTCATTCACGAGAAAGGGCCGGTAACTGGGATGCCCAGTCCCATGATCCAAAAAGATCAAAGCAAAACAAAATAATTAAACAAAACTCCACCAGGGCTGTTGTATGTTGGAGGCACTGGTTGTTTCGAGCAAGCCATGGATTGATGCTTGTTGGTGGTTGGGGGAGTATAAACCTTTACCATTCTGTTTGGGAACTGCCTATAATGCATGTAGTATGGAAGATACAACCATCTCATAGTTGTTGCGTTGACAGCAAAAGTATGCCGCTCAAAATGTTATTCAATCTCTATTTTAAAATCGAGCTCTCGCACCTCTACAAATCCCTGCTTCCCTCTGCGAAGGGCTTATCTATTTACTTTTATGTTGAGTCATCACCCTTCTTATTAAAAAGCACCCGCTGGAGAGCACACTGTCATTTGCATTCATTATTATTGGTTTATATTGGGTATGACTTGATTGGATCTCTTTTACGATGAATTACAATGTTTAGTCAGTCCTTGATCTTTAAAGGTGCTCTGCATTTATGTTTTGCGGTCTCTGAAAGGGCTAGCGAGATACCATTTTGTTATATCATGTTATGATTATTTTGAGAAAGTGTTGTCATCTGAGTTTTATTATTATGGCTCGTTAGCTGATTATGTTATTGATATGAGTAATTGTGAGAGTTAAGTGTTATTGTGAGTATGGTTAGTTCATAATATTTGCTAAAACTTGAATGCTGGCTTTTCATGTTTACAACAACAAGAGCAAAAAGAGTTTGTAAAAGTTTTTCTTTATCACTTTCAGTTTATCAACTGAATTGCTTGAGGACAAGCAAAGGTTTAAGCTTGGGGGAGTTGATACGTCTCCAACGTATCTACTTTCCCAAACACGCCTTGCCCTTGTTTTGGACTCTAACTTACATGATTTGAATGAAACTAACCCGAACTAACGCTGTTTTCAGCAGACCTGCCATGATGTTGTTTTATGTGTAGAAAAGAAAAGTTCTCGAAATGTCCTGGAAATCCACGTAGGCACTTTTTGGAATTAATAAGAATTTTTGGCAAAAGAATTAATGCTAGGGGGCCCACAGCTTGTCCATGAGACAGGGGGCGCCCCCTCTAGGGCGCGGCCTCCTATCTCGTGGGCCCCCTGGACCTCCACCGACGTCAACTCCAACTCCATATATTCATGTTCAGGGAGAAAAAAATCAGAGAGAAATTTTCATCGCGTTTTACGACTCGGAGCCGCCGCCAAGCCCTAATCTCTCTCGGGAGGCCTGATCTGGAGTCCGTTCGGGGCTCCGGAGCGGGGGATTCGTCGCTGTCGTCATCATCAACCATCCTCCATCACCAATTTCATGATGCTCACCACCGTGCGTGAGTAATTCCATCATAGGCTTGCTGGACGGTGATGGGTTGGATGAGATTTACCATGTAATCAAGTTAGTTTTGTTAGGGTTTGATCCCTAGTATCCACTATGTTTTGAGATTGATGTTGCTATGACTTTGCTATGCTTAATGCTTGTCACTAGGGCCCGAGTGCCATGATTTCAGATCTGAACCTATTATGTTTTCATGAATATATGTGTGTTGTTGATCCTATCTTGCAAGTCTATAGTCACCTATTATGTGTTATGATCCGACAACCCCGAAGTGACAATAATCGGGATACTTCTCGGCGATGACCGTATTTGAGGAGTTCATGTATTCACTATGTGTTAATGCTTTGTTCCCGTTCTCTATTAAAAGGAGGCCTTAATATCCCTTAGTTTCCGCTAGGACCCCGCTTCCACGGGAGGGTAGGACAAAAGATGGCATACAAGTTCTTTTCCATAAGCACGTATGACTATTTATAGATTACATGCCTACATTACATTGATGAATTGGAGCTAGTTCTATATCACCCTATGTTATAACTATTGCATGAGGAATCGCATCCGGCATAGTTATCCATCACTGATCCATTGCCTACGAGATTTTCATATATTGTTCTTCGCTTATTTACTTTTCTGTTGCTACTGTAACAACTACTACAAAAACCCAAAAACATTTATCTTTACTTTTGCTAACGTTACCTTTATTATCGTACCACTTTTGCTACTAAACACTTTGCTGCAGATACTAAGTTATCCAGGTGTGGTTGAATTGACAACCCAACTGCTAATACTCAAGAATATTCTTTGGCTCCCCTTGTGTGGAATCAATAAATTTGGGTTGAATACTCTACCCTCGAAAGCTGTTGCGATCCCCTATACTTGTGGGTTATCAGGCACATCATTTCTAGTTGTGGCGGGTCAACGTGAGGACTCATGGGTCAGTTCCATCCTACGCCACATAGGTTGGACCGAGATGCATTATACAAACACCCATGTGGAGGACTCGGCGTATAAAACAAAGCTACCAGAGTTGCAGAGAACTCTATCGCCACTGATGGTAAGCTGACTATATATGATTTGTAACCCTAGGCCCGAGTATATTATAGAAGCCCGGGGGATAGTTCGCTGATAGTATACACACACGCACAGTGCCTGGTATTCACGTGTACTTTGTACACTCCCCTATCACAAATAACATTACCAGGAGTAGGCTTTTTCCTCAACTGCAAGGGCCCGGACCTGGGTAAAACTTTGCCTTTTATTACCATCCAGCCTAACAATCAGGGATGTCCTACCGAATGATCTGATGGAATCATATCTGCCAACTACTAAGAGAGAGGTGTGTGTGTGTTGGGGGGGTGATTTGTGTGCGAGATAGGCCTAAAGATAATGTGCGTGCGGGAGACACGTAGGCACATATATGTGCCTACAGAGGGCTAGTAGAGACCGTGCTTGTGTATATATGCATGTGAGAGAAATAGTGTTTTCCAACTGAGATTAGTGAAAAGAGTGGTACATAGTAGTAAGAAAGAGAGGGAGATATATAGAGAGTGTGTGTGTGAGACACCCCGACACCCCGGGAGAGATTGTGAGCATGTGTGAGAGAGAAATGCTGATGTATATAAAGTGTGTGCACTTATGCGTTAGATAGAGAGACATATAGCGTGTGTGTGAGAACGGTCTGAGGCATAGTGCATCTACGTGTAAAAGGCGGTTCTACACATTAAATTAGAATATAAATGGCATTATTGTTTTTTGGATGAGATCATGAATTTTGCAATTTGCGCATGAACGAACATCGGTCTATCAGATGCCCATACTCTATTGCATTCTAGCATGTGCATGTGTTTATTTCATATTATCAATCCATAGAGTGAGAGTGGTTTGAAATCTATACAATGCATTGCTTTTGCAATTCATATATAAACATTATTAGTGCACTCCATGTTGTTAGTGTGAAGCACTTAATACATTTTTCACTTACATAGATACATTCCAAATAGCTAGCTACGAAATAGAATACATGTTGAATTCAACATAAAGGGTGTTTTGAAGATTCGAATTCATAGGAAGTGCATTCATCTATTTGAATCCGAGATAATGGCATTTGTAAATCAGATCTAAAAGGGGGCATAAATCTTTGTTGTGCGTTTGAACATGCTATATATATTCATACGCATGTCTAACTATATTTTTGCAACCAAGGAGATTATATCTGGAACCATGCATGAACTTAGGTAAGATGCATATTTTTAAATATATACTCGTGTACAATGTATATTCAAATGTACCCCCTCCATTCCAAAATAATCGTAGTATTACGATTTTTAGGAGTCAAAATTTGTGAAGTTTGACAGATCCTGAAAGTTCAATTCAAGAGAACCAAAAATGTTAATGCTTCTGCTCCCAAATATTGAACGAAGCGCCAAATAAGCCTCTGGTCACCCAAAGCCACATGAGACTAATGTTTGGTGGTAGGAAATTACTGTCCTGACTCTCGCACGTGTAGCCTATCAGCCCGATGTCCAAAGGTCTAAACCGGGGTATGTTTCTAACTTCACCAAGATGCCAGTCTCAACCGCCTCCGAGAAGCATTCATACGCCGTGGGCGCCTAAACACCCATGCGCTCGGCCAAAATCTATCCCGCCCACCATTTGGGACACCAAAGATTACTATCCTACCCTCGACCCGCAATATGTCCGAAACTTTAGATGGGGGCAAAGTTTGTAACTTTCCCCAAATTTCAAACAAGCGCATCCCAAACTGAAACATTGTTCCCTCTTAGTTCCCCCTCCCTCCTTTTCCCCATGTCATACTCCGTGGGCGCCAAAACACCCTCTCCACCAGCCGCAAAACCTGAGCCTCCTCCATCCTCCACCCCATTGCGCCCAATCCACCGCCGCCCTCCTCCATCATGCTGTAGCCGGTTCCCCGACGTCATCGTCCAACGCAACCGCAACCGCAACACCGTCAAGGACATAGCAGCTTAAGCCGAGGCAGAGCTTCCTGCACGACGCTGATGCCGACGTGCGCCGTACCAGAACCACTTCGACCATGCCGTCCTATGCCTCATCGCTGCCGCTCCACTGTTGCAACCATCCACTGCACTAGAGCTGTTCCCTCTATGCCGTTGTTCGCCGCCTCGGATCTGGTTCCTTGCCACCGAAACACGGCCACCGCACCACACTCGACAACTTGGCCATGGGTTCGTCCAAGGCTCCACTGTCCTCTACAACTTCTCGTTTCCAGCGAACCACAAGAAGATCGTTGGAAAGACAGAACGAGGACACAACACTACCAGCAGAAAGAGGTACTCCTCTTCCCTTATTCGTGCAAATCTTACGTCTCTGCTCACACCGTATTCATCCCATGAAAGAAACTAGTTGAGCTCTTCTTACTGCATCTTCTCTATGATACTAAATGCACAAGGTTTCCTCCCATTTACTATTTCACCTTGGCTAGAGGTCAGTAGCCCGCCTGGATTTCAATTCAGGGTAAGTTATTTCGCAATTAAAAGGAGCACCCACTTAGGCGCGTGGAGCACCTAGTCCGTCTGTTCGCCGGGGAAGCGGCGCATTAGGGTCCATCATAGGGGTGTGCGGCGCAGGAGCTGCTTGTGCCCGACCTGGAGGTCGGCGGGGCTTGAAGGGATGGGCGGGGGGCGGTGCCAAGCACAGCGGTGCGGTTAGGTCGAGGGGAGGGCGGAGGCAGGGGACTAGGCCGGTGGTCGTTGGTGTTTCGAGGAAGATCGTCAACACTCACTGGCTGGAGGTAGATGAAGGCGATCTGCCCGTTCTTTGTACATTGGACGGTGCAGAAACAATGGACTGGCCTATTTGTTTTCAGTCGACTGTTATTTTCATAGGATCACACCTTGTGGTGTGCTAGAGGAGCATCTGCATTTCCCATCCAGCCCTATGCTCATATTTCGAAATCCTATAATCTAGTAATCTCATGTGCCATGCATGGTGTAGATCAATCATATGTATCCCGTCATTTATTTCTCACCGACCTGTTATCTGCTACTTTTACACTGTACTACTTGTGCACACACTTCACCCATACTCACACTGTTGGCTTTTTATGCATGGGTATTCCAGACTCTCACGTAGTGTTGATGAGTACAAAAAGAAAAGACAGAAGTCGCTCCAGTGTAATTTGAAGATAAGCACTAAGCGTTTCAGCGCTCTAAAGGGTGTAGTGCCAGCAGATGGAGATAGCAAACGTAGCTCTGCATTTGATGATCTCAATTGCCACACACACAACCATCCGGGTGCTTGCTTTAACTTCGCGCTGTCAAATGTGGTTGCATGTTGCATATGGTGTCTAGCTTGTATTGCTTCCAATTTGGTTAAATTGCATCTGCTTACTTTACACATTATACCTTTGATAATGACATGACTTCCTGTTTTTGATACATACTACATATGTCTATTAACCTTGGTCGTACATCAAACTATTGCTCTTTTGTATCCCTCATCAATAACATATGATGAGACAGTCACCCCAGTGGGTTACTTTGAGACGCGCTACTCGTTTAAAGAGTGCAGGCTCATCCTCCCGACATGATTCTCAAAAAACAACAAGGCTAAATAAAAATAGTCAACCTAGCTCTCTAGTTGATGACCCCAATTCCCCTACACCACCATCGAAGGTGCTTGCTCTTACTTGGCAATGTGATATTTGGTTGCATGTTGCATATGTTGTCTACCTTGCAATGCTTCTAATTAGATTAAATTGCATCTGCTTAGTTAACACATTATACCTGCGAATATGACATGTCTTCCTGTTTTTGGTACATACTACGTCTTTCTATTAACCATGTTCTTACATCATACTACTTTTCTTGTGTATCCCTCATCAATCACTTCTGACGAGACACCTTCATGTTGATAGTGTAATATTGGTTGCATCTTGCATATCATTTCAAACATGTATTGCCTCTAATTTGTTGAAGTGCCACTTATAATGAGACACATCTAACTTGGTAGAGTGATTTTGGTTGGATCTTTCATATGATGTCTAGATTGCATTCCTTCCAATTTTTTGAAATGCCTTCTGCTTAGCTTTTTTCATACATATTCCATCCTCCTACAATGTGGTTGCCTTACATAAAAGTTGTTTTCGTCAGTATCATGCATCCACGAATTTGGAAGTGTGAATTTATAAGGACAATGGCATGGAATGATGGTGGTTCTTTAGAGCAACCGAAATAGATGATCTCTGCAGATTCTCTTGCTACTCCTACTGCAGTGCAAGTTCCAAAACTCACCTCCCCTACTCCACAGCCCCAGGTGCTTGCTCTCACATTACAATGTGATATCTGGTTGCATGTTGCATATGGTGCCTAGCTTATATTACTCCTAATGTATTAAATTGCATTTCCTTAGCTTACACATTATACATGTGAATATGACATGCCTTCTAGTTTTTGGTACATACTACATCTACCTATCACACCATGTTCTTACATCAAACTATTGTTCTTGTGTATCCTGCATCTATCACTTATGATGAGACAGTCACGCCCGTGGGTCAGTATGAGACGCGCTACTCTTATAAGAGTGCATTTTCATCCTCCCCCACATGTTTCTCAAGAAACGGCAAGCCTAAATGAAGATATTGAACGTAGCTCTGTACTTGAAGACCGCATTTACCCTACACCAACATCTCAGGTGCTTGCTCTAACTTCACAATGTGATATGTGGGTGCATGTTGCACATGCCGTCTAGCTTGTAATGCTTCTAATTAGGGTAAATTGCATCTGCTTAGTTTACACATTATACCTGTGAATATGACAGGCCTTCCTATTTTTGGTACATATTGCATCTATTTGTTAACCATGTTCTTACATGAAACTACCTCTCTTCTGTATCCTGCATCAATCACTTAGGATGAGACACCTTTATTCGTTGCATATTGCATATGATTTCTAGCTTGTTGCCATGTATTGCTTCTAATTTGTTCAAATACATTTCTGAGGCCACCCTTTTAATTTGGCAGAGTGATATTGGTTTCATCTTTCATATGTTTTCTAGCTTGCATTACTTCTAACTAGTTCAAACACCTTGTGCTTAGTTTACACTTTATACATCATACATGTCAATATGTCATGTCGTCCTGTTTTTCATACATATTCCATCCTCCTATCATGCGGCTGCCTTACATGAAAGTAGTGTTTGTCAGTAGCATGCATCAATGAGTTCTGAAGAGCAAATTTTATTCCTTTTTCTTGTGGGTTTGACTTAACAGGGCAAAATCAAAAAAGAGGAAGGAAAAGAGTAAGGAAGGCGATGATGGTGGTCCTCTGCAGCAATGTAAACAGAGCATCTGTATGGATTCTCCTCGTATTGCTAGTGCATTACAAGTTCCAAGTCTCCGCTCCCCTACTCCACCATCCAAGGTGCTTGCTCTAACTTGGCAGTATGATATCTGGTTGCATGTTGCATATGGTGTCTAGCTTGTATTGCTTCTAATTAGCATAAACTGCATCTGCTTAGCTTACACATGATATGTGTGAATATGACACGCCTTCCTGTTTTTGTACATACTATATCTGTCTAACACACCATGTTCTTACATGAAACTACTCTTCTTGTGTATCCTGCATCAGTCACTTATGATGGGACAGCTTTAATTTGGCAGTGTGATATTGTTTGCATCTTGAATATGATTTCTAGCATGTAGTGCTTCTAGTTTGATGAATGCGACCTATGACGAGACAGTTTTAACTTGGTAGAGTGATATTGATTGCACCTTCCATATGGTGTCCAGCTTGCAGTGCTTCTAGTTTGTTGAAGTGCCTTCTGCTTAGTTACCAGAGGTGTGAATATGTCAAGCCGTCCAGTTTTTCATACATATTCCATCCTCGTATCATGACTTTGCCTTTCATCAGAGTAGCGTTCGTCATAGCATGCATGAATGAGTTCTGATGAGCGAGTTTTATTCCTTTTTCTTGTCGGTTTGACCTCACAATGCAAAATCAATAAAGCGGAAGGAAATTGGTAAGGCATTGGATGATGGTGGTCCTTCCGAGCAACTGAAATGGAGGGTCTCTATAGGTTCTACACCACCATGCTCCCAACAAGATTCGCAAGACAACGCAAGGCTAGACAGTCAACGTAGATGTGTAGACGATGAGCACATCTCCCCTACTCCACCATCACAGGTGTTTGCACTAACTTGGCATTGTTATATGTGGTTGCGTGTTGCGTATGATGTCTAGCTTGTATTGCTTCTAACTTTGTTGAGTTTCATGTGCTTACTTTACACATAATGCCTATGGATACGACACGTGTTCCTGTTTCTAGAACATACTATATCTGATCACACCATATTCTTAAATCAGACTACTGTTCTTGCATATCCCGCATCAGTCACTTATGATAAGGCACCTTTAAGTCGCCACTGTGATATTGGTTGCATCTTGCATATGATTTCTGGTATGTACTGTTTATAATTTGGTGAAACGCCAAACAGTTTGAACTTGGCAGAGTGATATCGGTTGCATCTTTCATATGGTTTCTAGCTTGAAGTTCTTCTAATTTATTGAAATGCCTTCTGCTTAGCTACCACATCATAGGTGTGAATATGTCACGCCGTCCTATTTTTCCTACATATTCCATCCTCGTATCATGTGTTTGCCTTTCATCCGAGTAGTGTTCGTTAGTATCATGCATGAATGACTTTTGAAGAGCGAATTTTATTCCTTTTTCTTATCGGTTTGACTTCACAATGCAAAATCAATAAATCTGAAGGAAATTAGTATGGCAGTGGATGATGGTGGTCCTTCGGAGCAACTCAAATAGAGGGTCCCTAAAGATTCTACTCCGCCATCCTCCCAACAAGATTTGCAAGACAACACAAGGCTAGACAGTCAACGTAGCTGTGTAGATGATGAGCACATCTCCTCTACTGCACCATCCCAAGTGCTTGCTCTAACTTGGAACTGTTATATGTGGTCGCGTGTTCTGTATGATGTCTAGTTTGTATTGCTTCTGATTTTGTTGAATTGCATCTGCGTAGCTTACAACTTATACCTTCAACAATCACTTACCCATAAGACACATTTAACTAGGGAGTGTGATGTAGGTTGCATCTTGCATTGTCTTCTAGCTTGTACTGCTTCTAATTTCTTGAAATGGCACTTACAGCGGACACTTTTTACCTGATAGAGTGATATTGGTTGCATGTTCATATAGTGCCTAGCTTTCATTTCTTCTAATTTTGTTGAAATGCCTTCTACTTACTGTTTTTCATACATATTCTGTCCTCCTATCATACCTGTGAATATGCAATGTTGTCTTCTTTTTGTATATATTACATCCTCCTATCCTGCACTTGCCTTACATCAAAGTAGTGTTCATCTGTATCATGCATCAACCAGTTATGCAGAGCTAATTTTATTCATCTTCTTGTGGTTTTGACTTTATAAGGCAATATCACAAAAGAGGAAGGAAAAGAGTAAGTTAGGGGATGTAGGTGGTCCTCCGGACCGACGCAAACAGAGACTCTTAGATGTGCCACTGCTACTACTAATGCAGTTTAAGTCCCAAGTCTACATGATGAGTTCATCTCCCGTACTCCGCCATCGCAGGTGCTTGCTCTAAGCTGACAGTGTGATAATTAGTTTCATGTTGCATATGTTGTCTAGGCTGTATTTCTTCTATTTTATTTAAATTGCACCAGCTGAGTATATATGTTATACATGTGCATATGACATGCCTTTCTGTGTCTAGAATACACTTCATCTATCTATCATATTGTGTTCTTACATCAAAGTACTGTTGTTGTGTATCCCGCATCAGTCACTCATGATTGGATGCTTTTAACATGGCAGTTTGATAGTGGTTGCATCTTGCATTGATTTCTAGGTTGTACTGCTTCTAATTTTTTGAAATGCCACTTACGACAACACACTTTTAACTTGGCAGAGTGATATTGGTTGCATCTTCCATATGGTTTCTAGCTTGGATTACTTCTATTTTCTTGAAAATCCTTCTGCTTAGTTTACACATCGTAGCTGTGAATATGTCATGCCGTCCTGTTTTTTTACATATTCCATCCTTATACGGTTGTCTTACATCAAAGTATTGCTTGTCTGTATCATGCATCAATGAGTTCTGAAGAGTGATTTTGTTCTTTTGTGCTGTGGGTACGGCTTGACATGGCAAAGTCAATAAAGAGCAAGGAAAAGAATATAGTAGGGAATGGTGTTATTCATCGGGTGCAACGAAAAAGGATCTGCCCTTGAGATTCTGCTGGTACTTATAGTGTAGTAGAAGGTCCAAGTCCACCGGCTAAATCTACAAATATAGTATCACCTGCTCCACCAGCTACAACATCCGTTTCAACTGTACTAGCATCTCAACGAGTTACTCGTTTGTTTGCTCCGCAACTGGCTAGTTGCCAAGCTGCCTTCACACCTAACACTACTTCTGAAGCACTACTGACACAACAGGACCTGGCAAGATCAGATGAACCTCATGATCATCAACACGAAGATGGTACCTGGCTAAGTCTAGTTGCAGTTGCATGCTCCTTTATAAGTACTCTCATAGTTTGATGTGCACTAACACTTTCCATATTCATTGTTGAACTAGCAGCATGGCACAAGCGGAAATAGACATCAGAGATAATGCTTGACAGATTAACAAAATCTAAAGGAGGAAGAATGGAGATCCATTTTGAGGCAGGTTTAAGAAGGCCACGTATGCTACAGAGTCAGCCAAGTTAGTATCAGAGGCAGCCGTTGCCGTTAGGTGTCATGCATGTATCCTCCCAACATGGATCCAGTACAGGAATGAGAAAGACGATACCGAGTTGAACACCTTCCTTGACCATTTATCCGTAAGTAATGTTATACATCACAATTTGTAATTTTGTCTTGCTCTGTCCCATACTTTCTAGCTTCCTCCTAATAAGACTCACATTCTTTTTTCAACAGATGAGGTTCAAGTTGGATCTGAAAGATGGTGCAACTAAACAAGCATGCACTCATGTTTTTCAGTATGCTCTGTGATAGTATCTGTATCACCTTAGAAAAACTCACTTTGAAGGCAAGGCTTACAATGAAACCGCCCAAACATCTCAAGTGGAATATATTGCAGATGAATACTCGAGAACCCTTGTTAAACACTGGTGTGATCCAAAGTATCAGGTAGGGTATATGTATTTGATCAGATCACATATTGAACTTGTATTTACGTATGTGCCTTACAAGTGTATCTTCTTCTAGGCTAACTGTTTGAAGAACAAGACCAACCGTTCTAAAGTGAAATTCCAACAGACAACAGGATCCCGTAGCTATATTGCACACTGCGAGCCTCTTGTAAGTAGTTGTTAGTTCCTTCTTTTTTGGGGGCCATATTATCGTATCTATATTGGCTTGTTCCATGTCCAGAGGATAGCCCGTGCAGACCAAAAAGAACCTGGAATGCAGTGCAAATCTTCAACGATTGCCACACCAGCAAGATGAAGGGCATGAGCACACCAGTTCAAGCCGTTGTTGTAAGTCCTTACTCCTCCTGCCTTTGAACTGCTTGTTACTATGACGTGTTCATTTAACTGCTTGGTTTGCAGCCAATGTCAGTTACTCTGTTCACGTTTATACACAGTTGTCTTAACGTATCATTTCACCTTACATGGTTTAAAAGAGAGGAAGGATATTCTTTTGGTCTTGATCTGTAATCTAGTTGTGATGTTCACGTGCCCACACAATGATAGAATAGCCTATTTGTTTGATATATGTTTGCCCATGATATGAATGATGTCATACTATGTTCATCCTACTTTAAACCATGTCTCTTTATCCTTACATGTCAATGAATGTGAGGAAATAGACAATACTGTAGGCATGCTACATGGGCATATGTTCTGAAAGTGATTTTATTATGCAGTTGGCACTACAATACATGCTAATGTATTACAGTAGTTCACCAAAATAAGTTATGTATAAACATGAAACCTACTTTGTTTGTTTTGGTCTCATTAATAACTTATCTAGTACACTAATCTACAAGTTCAGACTTTCAGCAAGCTACGGAACAAATGATTGAACGGCCACAACCACATGAAGGTGACGAGGCTACCACAGGCACAATGTCACCTCTTGCTGCAGTGCGTTAGTATCTCTCCACTAACAGTGCAAAAAGCACCTTCCTGCGTAACTCTAGGTTGGTTGTCAAGGTAACCTCAACCAAATCGCCTACTGAAGAAAATCCTGTCTAGACAGAGTGATATATCTGTGCTCCAGACACAAGTCCAATCCCTAATGGACGTCATTTCGGAAACAAGAATAGTGGTTGACAAATGTCGTCATATTAATGGTTTTGAAACTAGACTATTAGACATTTGCTTCGTTGTTCAAGAGCAATGGTGGAAAAAAGGGGATGATCATGCTGCTCCATCAGATTCTATAGCCTGAGACATTAGAACTCAGGTCAAATGATCTGTGCTTCTATACATCTGATGGTGCTTTTATCTGCAAGGACTGTAAACTTTATGCCAACATGCCTTTTGTTGTATGGCTGAAATTTATTTTGTTATGATACAACATTTATCGTGCTGCTAAAGGCTGTAGAAATTACGATGCTATTTTTGTATAGTGTAGGTTTATCTTGGTAATGTATTCGGCCGAAAGCTTCATAGGAACCCAACGTGCCAACATCCATTATGCCCATTCCAATTGGGCTAAAAACAATTATGGGTCGTCATTTGCATGTAGACCACTAAAAACATCTGGGCCTAAATCAGCATAAGCTTTCATATTTTTGGTAGGCCTATGCACCTAGTGGGCCTTTAACAGGCCTGAACATAATTTGGGCCCTTAGAACAATAGGCCATTAACATGTGAAAATGTCTCAAGCCCATAAGTAACATGGGCCTTTAATAGGCCAAAAGTGAGATTGGGCCCTAATTGTGCCAAATAACCCACTGGTCATTAGCAGGCCGAAATGTATCTCAACACGTGTTGGCCCATTTACAATGCGGATCGTTCACAGGCCGAAATTCAGATGGGCCGTAAATGCGCCGACCTACTACTCGGGCCTTTAACAGGCTGGAAGTTTTGATGGGCTTGATTAGTATCAGTTTTATATGGGCCGTTAATAGGCCCGATGTGACATTGGGCCATATATGGCCCATGGATTTAGTCCGACGTTAACAGCACGAAATTCACAACAGGCTGGAAGTTGCCCAAATCTATAGTGGGCCTCTAACAGGCCGAATGTCACAACAGGCTGGAAGTGGCCCAAATCTACAGTGGGCCTCTAACAGGTCAAATGCCACAACAGGCTAGAAGTGGCCCAAATCCACAGTGGGCCTCTAATAGGCCGAATGTCAGACATGGTCAAATATGACCAAAATCCTTGACAGACGTTTATGGGCCGAAAGTTTCAAGGGCCGAAAAATGGGCTCAAATGAAGCAGGGCCTTTAACATGCCGGAAACACACCAGGCCGTAATTTGGCCCAAATATTTAGCAGACTGTTAATGGGCCAGAAGTGACCATGGGCCGCGATGATGACAAGTTTAGAACGGGTCGTTGAAGGGCCGATTTGACAATAGACGTACAGGCCTTAACTGTGAATGGGTCGTCCGCAAGCAGGCCGTTAATGGGCTGATACGTCTCCAACATATTTATAAATTTTTATTGTTCCATGCTATTATATTACCTGTTTTGGATGTTTATGGGCTTTACCTTACACTTTTATATCATTTTTTGGGACTAACCTACTAACCGGAGGCCCACCCCGAGTTGCTATTTTTTTTGCCTATTTCCGTGTTTTGAAGAAAAGGAATATCAAACGGAGTCCAAATGGGTTGAAACCTTCGGGAGCAATCTTTTTGGAACAAATGCAAACCAGGAGACTTGGAGTGGACGTGAAGCAGCGAACGAGGCAGCCACGAGGGTGCCCAGTGCACCCTAGGGGTGTGGGCGTGCCGCCCACCCTCGTGGGCCCCTCGTGGCTCCACCGACCTACTTCTCCCTCCTATATATATCCACGTAACCCAAGAACATCCAGGAGCACCATGAAAACCTAATTCCACCGCCGCAACCTTCTGTATCTGCGAGATCTCATCTTGGAGCCTTCGCCGACGCTCCGCCGAAGGGGGAATCGACCATGGAGGGCCTCTACATCATCTCCAAGGCCTCTCCGATGAGTTCTGAGTAGTTTACCACAGACCTTCGGGTCCATAGTTATTAGCTAGATGGCTTCTTCTCTCTCTTTGAATCTCAATACTAAGTTCTCCTTGATCTTCTTTGAGATCTATTCGATGTAACTCTTTTTGCGGTGTCTTTGTCGAGATCCGATGAATTGTGGGTTTATGATCAAGTTTATCTATGAGAAATATTTGAATCTCCTCTGAATTCTTTTATGTGTGATTGGTTATATTTGCAAGTCTCTTCGAATTATCAGTTTGGTTTGGCCTACTAGATTGATCTTCCTTGCAATGGGAGAAGTGCTTAGCTTTGGGTTCAATCTTGCGGTGTCCTTTCCCAGTGACAGCAGGGGCAGCAAGGCACATATTGTATTGTTGCCATCAAGGATAAAAAGATGGGGTTTATATCATAGTGCTTGAGTTTATCCCTCTACATCATGTCATCTTTCTTAATGCGTTACTCTGTTCTTATGAACTTAATACTCTAGATGCAGGCAGGAGTCGGTCGATGTGTGGAGTAATAGTAGTAGAGGCAGAATCATTTCGATCTACTTGTTGCAGACGTGATGCATATATACATGATCATGCCTAGATAATCTCATAACTATGCACTTTTCTATCAATTGCTCGACAGTAATTTGTTCACCCACTGTAATACTTATGATATCTTGAGAGAAGCCACTAGTGAAACCTATGGCCCCCGGGTCTATCTTTTATCATATAAGTTTCCAATCTACTTTTATTTGCATTTTTTACTTTCCAATCTATATCATAAAATACCAAAAATATTTATCTTATCTTATTATCTCAATCAGATCTCACTTTTGCAAGTTTCCATGAAGGGATTGACAACCCTTTATCGCGTTGGTTGCGAGGTTCTTGTTTGTTTGTGTAGATACAAGGGACTTTTGAGGAGCCTCCTACTGGATTGATACCTTGGTTCTAAAAAACTAAGGGAAATACAACGCTACTTTGCTGCATCATCCTTTCCTCTTCGAGGGAAAACCAAAGCAGTGCTCAAGAGGTAGCAAGAAGGATTTCTGGCGCCGTTGCCGGGGAGGTCTTCGCTCAAGTCAAGACATACCAAGTACCCATCACAAACTCATCTCCCTCTCATTACATTATTTGCCATTTGCCTCTCATTTTCCTCTCGCCCACTTCACCCTTGCCGTTTTATTCGCCCTCTCTTTCCCGTTCTCCTCTCTCTTTCGCTTGCCTCTTGTGTGCTTGTGTGCTGGATTGCTTGTCGCGATGGCGCAAGATAATACCAAATTGTGTGACTTTCCCAATACCAATAATAATGATTTCCTTAGCACTCCGGTTGCCCCTCTTAATGATGCTGAATCTTGTGAAATCAATGCTGCTTTGTTGAATCTTGTTATGAAAGATCAATTCTCCCGCCTTCCTAGTGAAGATGCGGCTACTCATCAAAATAACTTGGTTGATTTGTGTGATATGAAAGAGAAGAAAGATACGGATAATGACATTGTTAAATTGAAGTTATTTCCATTTTCACTTAGAGATCATGCTAAAACTTTGTTTTCGTCTTTGCCTAAAAATAGTATTGATTCATGGAATAAGTGCAAAGATGCTTTTATCTCTAAGTATTTTCCTCCCGCTAAGATCAACTCTCTTAGAAACGATATTATGAATTTTAAACAACTTGATCATGAGCATGTTTCCCAATCTTGGGAAAGAATGAAATTAATGATTCGCAATTTCCCTACTCATGGATTAAATTTATGGATGATCATACAATTTTTTTATGCTGGATTGAATTTTGCTTCTAGAAATCTTTATATTCGGCCGCGGGAGGCACTTTTATGGAAATCACTTTAGGAGAAGCTACTAAACTCCTTGATAACATTATGGTTAATTATTCTCAATGGCACACCGAAATATGTACTAGTAAAAAAGTTCATGCGATAGAAGAGATTAATGTTTTGAGTGGAAAGATGGATGAACTTATGAAATTGTTTGCTACTAAGAGTGCTCCTATTGATCCTAATGATATGCCCTTGTCTACCTTGATTGAGAATAATAATGAATCTATGGATGTGAATTTTGTTGGTAGGAATAATTTTGGTAACAATGCGTATAGAGGAAACTTTAATCCTAGGCCGTTTCCTAGTAATTCCTCTAATATTTATGGTAACTCCTACAACAACTCTTATGGAAATTTTAATAAGATGCCCTCTGATTTTGAGAATAATGTTAAAGAATTTATGATCTCTCAAAATAATTTCAATGCTTTGGTTGAAGAAAAATTGCTTAAAGTTGATGAATCGGCTAGGAACGTTGATAGAATTTTGCTTGATGTTGATTCTTTGAAACTTAGATCTATTCCACCTAAGCATGATATCAATGAGTCTCTCAAAGCCATGAGAATTTCCATTGATGAGTGCAAAGAAAGAACCGCTAGGATGCGTGCTAAGAAAGATTGCTTTATAAAAGAGTGTTCTTCTAGTTTCCGTGAAAATAATGATGAAGATCTAGAAGTTATTGATGTGTCCCCTATTAAATCTTTGTTTTGCAATATGAATCTTGATAATGATGGGACTGGAGATGAGTCAACTTTAGTTAAAAGGTGTCCCAATGATTCAGAGTTTTTAGATCTTGATGCTAAATTTGGTAAAAGTAGGATTGGACAAAACTTTACATAGCATTGAACGCACTATTATGGATTTCAAGGAATTTAATTATGATAATTGTTCTTTAATAGATTGTATTTTCTTGTTGCAATCCGTGTTGAATTCTCCTCATGCTTATAGTCAAAATAAAGCTTTTACCAAACATATTGTTGATGCCTTGATGCAATCTTATGAAGAAAAACTTGAATTGGAAGTTTCTATACCTAGAAAACTTTATGATGAGTGGGAACATACTATAAAAATTAAAATTAAAGATCATGAATTCTATGCTTTGTGCGATTTGGGTGCTAGTGTTTCCACGATTCCGAAAACTTTATGTGATGTGCTAGGTTTCCATGATTTTGATGATTGCTCTTTAAACTTGCACCTTGCGATTCCACCATTAAGAAACCTATGGGAAGGATCAATTATGTTCTTATTGTTGCAAATAGGAATTATGCGCCCATAGATTTTATCGTTCTTGATATAGATTTCAATCTTTCATGTCCTATTATTCTTGGTAGACCTTTCCTTAGAATGATTGGTGCAATTATTGATATTAAGGAAGGAAATATTAGATTCCAATTCCCATTAAGGAAAGGCATGGAACACTTTACAAGAAAGAAAGTCAAATTACCTTATGAATCTATTATGCGTGCTACTTATGAATTGAATGCCAAAGATGGCAATACTTAGATCTATTCTCGCTTTTATGCCTAGCTAGGGGCGTTAAACGATAGCGCTTGTTGGGAGGCAACCCAATTTTATTTTTATTCCCTGCTTTTTGCTTATGTTTAGTAATAAATATTTAATCTAGCTTCTATATAGATGTGGTTTTATGTTTCAATTAGTGTTTGTGCCAAGTAGAACCTGTAGGATAACCTACGGTGATAGTTAATTTGATTCTGCTGAAAAATAGAAATAGAAACTTTTGCGTGCATGTGAATAATTTTCATAAATCACAGAAACGTGCTTTTGTGTTGATTCTTTTTTCAGTGGATCAATAGAAAAATTTCCCAGGACTTCCTATTTTGGTAGGAGTTTTAAAGTTCTAGAAGTATTCAAAAGTTACAGATTGCTACAGACTGTTCTGTTTTTAACAGATTCTGTTTTTCGTGTGTTGTTTGCTTATTTTGATGCATCTATGGCTAGTATCGGGGTGTATGAACCATGGATCGGGGGGTATGAACCATGGAGAAGTTGGAATACAGTAGGTTTAACACCAATATAAATAAAGAATGAGTTCATTACAGTACCTTATGTGGTGGTTTTCTTTCTTGCACTAATGGAGCTTATGAGATTTCCTGTTGAGTTTTGTGTTGTGAAGTTTTCAAGTTTTGGGTAAAGATTTGATGGACTATGGAATAAGGAGTGGCAAGAGCCCAATCTTGGGGATGCCCATGACACCCCAATATATTCAAGGACAACCAAAAGCCTAAGCTTGGGGATGCCCCGGAAGGCATCCCCTCTTTCGTCTTCGTTTATCGGTAACTTTACTTGGAGCTATATTTTTATTCGCCACATGATATATGTTTTGCTTGGAGCGTCTTGTATGATATGAGTCTTCGCTTTTCAGTTTACCACAATCATCCTTGTTGTACACACCTATTGGGAGAGACACACTTGATTTGGAATTTATTAGAATACTCTATGTGCTTCACTTATATCTTTTGAGCTAGATAATTTTTGCTCTAGTGCTTCACTTATATCTTTTAGAGCACGGCGGTGGCTTAATTTTGTAGAAATTTTTGAGATCTCATGCTTCTTTTATATTATTTTGAGATTCTTTTAGAACAGCATGGTATTTGCTATGGTTATAAAATTGGTCCTAGAATGATGGGTATCCAAGTTGGGTATAATAAAAACTATCATAGAAAGTGAATTGGATGCTATGATCAATTTGATGCTTGATAATTGTTTTGAGATATGAGGATGGTGATATTAGAGTCATGCTAGTGGAGTAATTATGAATTTGAGGAATACTTGTGTTGAAGTTTGTGATTCCCGTAGCATGCACGTATGGTGAACCGCTTTGTGATGAAGTTGGAGCATAATTTATTTATTGATTGTCTTCCTTATGAGTGGCGGTCGGGGACGAGCGATGGTATTTTCCTACCAATCTATCCCCCTAGGAGCATGCGCGTAGTACTTTGTTTTCAATGACTTGTAGATTTTTTACAATAAGTATATGAGTTCTTTATGGCTAATGTTGAGTCCATGGATTATACGCACTCTCACCCTTCCACCATTGCTAGCCTCTCTTGTGCCACGCAACTTTCGCGGGTACCATATACCCACCATATACCTTCCTCAAAACAGCCACCATACCTACCTATTATGGCATTTCCATAGCCATTCCGAGATATATTGCCATGCAACTTTCCACTATTCCGTTTATTATGACACGTATCATCATTGTCATATTGCGTTTGCATGATCATATAGTTGACATCGTATTTGTGGCAAAGCCACCTTCATAATTCTTCCATACATGTCACTCTTGATTCATTGCATATCATATTACACCACGGGAGGCATTCATATAGAGTCATATTTTGTTCTAAGTATCGAGTTGTAAGTAAATAAAAGTGTGATGATCTTCATTATTAGAGCATTATCCCAAGTGAGGAAAGGATGATGGAGACTATGAATCCCCCACAAGTCGGGATGAGACTTTGGACTTATAAAAAAAGAGAAAGGCCAAATAAAAGAAACGAAGGCCAAATAAAAAAAGAGGAAAGAAAAAAGAAGAAAGAAAAAAAGAGAAAAAAAGAGAAAGAAAATAAAATGAGAGAAAAAGAGATAAGGGACAATGCTACTATCCTTTTACCGCACTTGTGCTTCAAAGTAGCACCATGATCTTCATGATAGAGAGTCTCCTAAGGTACATGATGCCGTTGGCGGGGAACTCTACGTCCACCCAAACTATGCCATTGATACATATGTTCATGCACAACCATAGCCTGAGCGGCTGGTCTGTCCATCACCCTGGTGAAATGGCGAGAGAGCCGCATCTTGCTCCTTGGCGGGTTAATCAGTTTGACGATGTACTTGAGTGCGGTCCCTCCCGTGTGGCCTTCCGCCGGAGGCGGGACCACGGGAGGTGGAATCATTGATGCCCCAGTCTTGCCTCCTCGACCACGACAGTCGCACCAGCTACGACCTCGTCCTGCACCTCCGCCCTGAGCGCTCGAACAGGCCTCCACGGCCGCTGTCGAGGCAGAAGATTGGCTTCGAGGGGAAGCTCTTGCCACCATAGTGGAAGCACGAGCATGGCCTCTTCCTCTTGCCATGGCAATAGAAGCTAGAAGGAGGAGCGAAGGAGAAGGGAATGGTTGAGCATCGCACCCCGCATTCCTCCCCGTTTTATAGGGGAGGGCACGTGGGTTGGCTCTCCACCACTCTAGGGTAACCGCCCCGCTTCACCAATCCTGCACCCTGCGCCCCCTGGCGTATGCATTACTTTGCCCACCTCCCAAACTCGCCAATCCAGCGCTCTAGCTCCTCTAATCAAGACACTACCACCACGACTACCCTTCTGTGCCAATCCCACGCCCCGCGCCTAATCCATGTCATGGGGGGAAGGAAAGGGGGCATTGAAGGAGGGAGTGATGGCAGGCAGCGGCTAGTTCGAGCCACGCATGGTCATAGCCTTACCCACATCGAGCCTGGCCACAACCCATGTATGCATGTGCCCCCGGTTTCTGGTGGGAGTAACATAGGCAGTTTTTTAAGGAAAATAACAAAAACTATGCCTGACGAGGGCTAGGGGCTAGCCCAAAGATCAGATTAATGAAGAACCAAAGAAGATCTCAAAACAATAGCATCATCACAACAAGGTTGGCGTCATGCGTGCATTATTTGGGTCTCACCCAATGGTGCTCGGCAGCACGTACGGCCAAGACCAGGGGGCTCCTGGCGGTGTATTAGACAAGGGACAAATACCCTGACTTATGCATAGATGACTTGCAGCTTTCCCGGCAAGGGTAGATTTTCAAACCAGTTTTCCGAGGCTAAAAGAGCAGTTCTTCATGAGATCAAGGAGCACATTAAGAAGACCAAGACAAAACCACAATGTTGAAGATAGCTCTTGCCGGCGAGCCGAGCCCGGTAAGATGAAAGCTTGGTAGGCCAACACCAGAACACCGGTGCTCCACCTCACAGAGCAGGTTGTCACCCATCGATGAGGTATCGAGCTCGCAGGTAGTTAGGTGAAGTTTGTCGGGCACGTGGCGGCCCGCTGGTAGGAAGTTTACCTTTATCGATACCCGTCCTAATGGAGTGTCAAGATAATAGGAGGCAGATGAGCAAGCGGTGCGGCAACCGTGCCGAGGCTCCTCCTCGTCATGACACCTAGCGATGCATTTAATGCATTTTGTCCTAACTAGTAGAGTTAGGTATGATACGTCGGTTTCCATCTAATCACCCTATAAAGACCCTTCTGGCACTGTGGTAACCCCTTGAACTATAAAAGGAGGGCCAAGGAAACCTTTCCAAGGGTTTGAACCCCATGCAACTTCACATGTTGGTACTCCTGCAGCGTCCTTCTCCTTGTGACTTGCCGGGGGAAAGCACTCTGCGTGCTTGCGCATGCACCCCATCAATAAACCAAAGAAGGAGTGGGGTTTTACGCTTCTTAGCGGCCCGAACTTGGGTATAAACTATCGTGTCCCTCGTCATCTTGCTTTTTGCATCGCATGCACCCCCTCGTCGAACCAACAAAGGGGCATCCCTGTCCCACAGATCGTTGGCTCCATGCCAACAAAGCGGTTCTTCATCATCCTTCCTGTCCCTCCGATGATGCGTGAGTACTTTACCACAGACCTACTAGTCTGTAGTTAGTATCTAGATGGCTTCTTCTCTCTTTTTGATCTTCAACATAATGTTTTCCTCGTTGTTCTTGGAGATCTATTTGATGTAATGACTTTTTGTGGTGTGTTTGTTGGGATCTGATTTATTGTGAGTTTATGATCAGATCTATCCATGAATATTATTCGAGTTTTCTCTGAACTATTTTATACATGATTGTTATAGCCTCGTATTTCTTTTCCAATTTATTGGTTTGGTTTGGCCAACTAGATTGATTTATCTTGCCATGGGAAGAGGTGCTTTGTGATGGGTTCGATCTTGCGGTGCTCAATCTCAATGACAGAAAGAGACATGACACGCATGTACCAATGCTATTAAGGGTAACAAGATGGGGTTTACTCAGACGTGAGTTTATCTAGTCTACATCATCTCATCTTTCTTAATGTATTAATCTATTTTTCCATGAACTTAATACATTGATGCATGATGGATAGCGGTTGATGTGTGGAGTAATAGTACTAGATGGAGAATCATTTCGGTCTACTAATCTTGGACGTGATGCCTATATACATGATCATTGTCTTGGATATCTTCATAAGTATTTGCTTTTCTATCAATTGCCCGATAGTAATTTGTTTACCCACCATAAGCTATTTTCTCGAGAGAAGCCTCTAGTGAAAACAATGGGCCCCAGGTCTATCTTTTATCATATAAGAATCCTAAAAATACCTTTATGAAATTTTCTTTTATTTATTTTGTTTTTTATCTGCAATTTTCTTTTATTTATATTATTTTTTATTTTAGTTAGATCTATTTATCAAATCCTATAAAATTTAATCTATCTCATAACGTTGAGGGATTGATAACCCCTGTACGCGTTGGGTTGCAAGTATTTGTTGTTTGTGTGCAGGTGTTGTTTACATAGTGTTGCTTGGTTCTCCTACTGGATTGATAGCCTTGGTTTCATAACTGAGGGGAGTACTTATCTCTACTGTATTACATAATCCCCCCTCTTCGGGGAAATCCCAACACAGCTCACAAGTAGTAGGAAGAATTTCTAGTGCCATTTCTGGGGAGACATCATCAACATCATCAAGTACCTACGCATAAACTATCATCTCCTTGCAATTAATTTATTTGCCAGTTTCCTCTCGTTTTCTTCTTCCCCACTTCTAAAAAAGGCTTTTACAAAAAATATTTTTCGTTTTCTTGTTCTTGTTTGATCTTTTGTTCGCTGGTGATCTTGTTTGTGTAATCACGATGTTTTAAAAGGATTATCATGATATTTCCTATCCTAATATATTGGTAGAAAGAGAGAAAAATACTAAGGCTTATATGACCATGCAATTTGAGCACAACAAGTTACTTACCGAAGAACTTAGGGAACACTCTGTCTTACTTGATGCTAGCACAAAACAACTTGATCATGTCAGCAAAGAAGTTGCTAATCTTCAATCCCAGTTTGCTTGTACTGAAAATTTATTAGGGAAAATCTCCGATGTATAAGCTACGCTAGTAAATCAAATGGAAACTAAGCTGAAATCTTTAGAAACTAGTAACATTGAAGATGTTAATGTGATTGGTGTTTCTTCTATTGATTCCCTGTTTATTAATATTAAAATAGATGATAATGGGATTGAAGAAGAGTCAACTTTGGCTAGAAGGTGTCCTCATAATTCGGAGGGTGAAAATCTTCTTGAAAAGTTTGATAGAAGTGGGTTTGGAGAGGTAAAAACTTTAACTAATGATGTGCCCACTCTTTTGGATTACAAAGATTTCATTTATGATATTTGCTCTTTGATTGAATGCATTTATTTGTTAAAATCCACTCTAAGTCCACCCAATGCTTATGAACAAAATAAAGCTTTTACTAAACATATTGTAGAAGCAAAGGTGAAAGCTTTAGAAGAAAAGTTAGAATTTGAGATTTCAATTCCTAGAAAATTATATGATGAATGGGAACCCACCATTAAAGTCAATATCAAAAATTTTGAGTGCAGTGCTTTATGTGATTTGGGTTCTAGTGTTTCCACAATTTCGAAATCTCAATGTGATGTGGTAGGTTTTATGATGTAGGTTAGAACCCTAGAGGCCAATCTTTTATGTTTGGAGAGGATCCCTATGAAGAACACGAAGAACACGAGGAGGGGAACAAGGGAGAAACACGAGAGAACACTCAACCAACAAGAATAAAGTCACACATGCGCTAGATCGTCGAAACACAAGGGAGTACAAGATCCAAATCCATATTCGGGTGTCTTTGGGCGAATTAGTCGGATCGTCCGGACCGGGGTCCGGATTGTCCGGGCCCTCGTCCGGATCGTCCGGCCAGCCTGGGACTTGGCGTTTTCCTCTCTTTCTTCATGCATGTCTTCCGCTTCCGGTTCTCCTTGCTTCCTAACATCTCCATGGCTAACTCCTTGGTACGTGATTATGCAAAGCGTCTCCGTTTGAGGTAGTAGCCATGTCTCGTGTGATTTGAAAGGGAGTTGTGAGAGGAGTGATGCCACCTCGATTTCGAGAGCTCTTGCACCTGCTCTAGTCATAGGTCCAAGTGGTGTTGAAGGAGATGTAGATGCGTCCATGGGGATGATCGTAGGATGCTCCGCATCATCTCCCCCCCCCCCTCTTGGGAAAGATCTGACCTCGGATCGAAATCTTCATCACCATGGTATGGCAAGAGGTCTTTTGATGCAGAGCATCCCACGTTCATCCCCATGTACACTCCGACTACTCTCCAAACCCCAAGTGGACTTATGACGAGACCTCAACTATGCTCCATTGGACACAATGTGAACTCGCTCCTCTCCGAACATTCACTTTCTACATGTGAGACATGGCTACTACCTCCAACATGTGTGCTATGCATGTCCAGGAATCAAGAGGAAGGCCATGGAACAGCTACGAGCATTGGACAAGACAGCGAGGACACCAAGTACAAGGACCAAGAGAAGAAGCTACTCGAAGTCTTCAGCCTTCGGACGACCGGACAACGCCGGACGTCCGACGCCTGGGCACTCAGCCAGCCAGAAGGGCCAGCCGACAGAAGCTACAGCGGCCGGACAACCGGCAGGTACCGGACGTCCGACACATCCCAGGACCCGGACGACCGACACCATCACACCCGAGCCGAATTAGCGGGAGTCCGGAGACTACCGGACATCCGGACCTTCTCGAGCCTCCGGACGACCGGAACCCACCGGACGCCCGACGCCTGTCTGCGCACAGTGTATTGGACCGAGTCCATGTATCCCACAACTTACCCCTTCGTGGCCCGTGACTATATATACTCCTCCACCTCCTCCTAGTTAGGTTTAGCGTTGATTTAGCTCAAGTTAGAGATAGAGCTTCGCTCATCCATCGGATCTCCTCCTCGTGAGAGACCGCGGCCTCCTCGGAGAAGATCCTATCGGATTCAAGACCCCCCTCGTGGGAAGATCCCCTTGTGGATTCAAGACCTCCTCACGGAGAAGATCGGTTACCTTTGTATCCTTACCTTTGTTGATTGTGGATCATATGTATCTCTTTGTGTTCGGTGATCTAGCACTTGTGTGATTGATTCCTTGTTGGTTGAGTGTTTCTCTCGTTCTCCCCGTGTTTTCCCTCTAGTTCTTCCGCGTGTTCTTCATGATTCCCGTATGATCCACTCCAAACGTGAAAGATCGTCCACATAGGGTTCCGCCCTACATCATCTTGGATTAGAGCAAGGTTGATCACGTTTTTGGAGCCCCTACCCCTCTTTTTCTGGCTTGATTTTATGTGTTCTTACCTAAATCCGAAAATCCCCACCAAAAAATAGCCCCAATTTTTTTTGTGATTTGTTGGTTTGATGATGTTTTGTTGATTTTGATCTATGGATTTGCTTGGTTTCAAGTGAATCTAGCATTTCCCCAAGTTTCCCCATCTTTCCTCCATGAAATCTCGTCAATTTTGACCCCGAAATCTCTATTTTCCGCTCAAAATCGCACCCCCGAACTCGCATCTCGCGTTGACCCCGACCCACCGGACGACCGGAGTTTTACGGACGTCCGGAGCCCCTAGAACGACCGGACGTCCGACCTTTCCCGGACGACCGGAACTCCTAACCCGAACCGAATTTACGGATTTCCGACCTTTCCGGACGTTCGACGCCTCGGACATCCGACCTTTCCGGACGTCCGTAACCTGTAGTTTCAGACTTTGGCTGATTTTTGTTTTGTCCATAACTAATTCATCCGAACTCCGATTTTGACGTTCTTTAGCTCGTTTTGAAGCTCTTGACATCCCCTATCCCACAAAAATACCACCAACATCATTTGACTCCATCAAAGTTTGTGAATTTTGGCATCTTTGCCTAGGCCTTCCACCATATCATCCGCATAGCCACCACCGACTTCCACAACCTAACCCATTTTGCTTGCCATCGCATTAGTGGTTGCTTGAGTAGTGATTCGAGTCTCCTAAGTTGTTTCGGCTACTTAGGGACAATTGCTTCTTCATCAACAACCACCATATCTTCCGCATAGGCGTGCCCACCATACATTTTGCCACCCCAACTTAACCCAATAGTTGTTTGAGCTTGTCTGAGTCGTGGCTTGTGTCTCCTAAGGTGTTTCGGCTACTTAGGGACGACAACTTCAACTCAGACATGTGTATAGCCATCATTCCACTTCCGCTTTGCCAAGTGCAAACCACCACCGATTTTCGCTACCACCATTTGACACTTGTCATTTGAGATTTTGAGTTCGCGGTTTTTTTCGTTTCCTAAGGTGTTTCGGCTACTTAGGGACGAGTCTCCATCATCTTGCTCTCTACATCAAGAACACCGCCATTCATCATCGACGCGGACGGCAACCTCCATATCATCTTGGTATCATGGTATCCCTCCTTTGTATATCCCCTTGCGATTGCATTGATAACCCCTAGCCCAATTTGCATTACTTGCCTATCGAGACTAGCCAGTTGAGTATTGCCGGCAACGTTACTTGTGCACATTAGTGATCATACTTCCCATAGCATACATACCATATCATTGTGGTGCATATATTGGTATCATATCTTGTGTCACAAGTTTGTTCCCGCATATACACAATTGCTATCTTGGTTTGTGCATTGTGCAAAAGTGGCCATACAAAAAAAAGAAAAGGAAAGGAAAATAAAGCTTTTAAGCAAAATAAAGAGAGCAAAGAAGCTTGTAAGCAAGTGCCATAGCATCATACCACATTGCACATAAGATTGTCATATCCGATCATCTTGGATCATCTTGAGAGAAACACTGGGAACCATACATACATAGCATACTTGGGATAGAAAGTTTATCCATTTTGCATCTTATAGGTTGTGCACAAGTGTCGTATCCGCCTATAGAGCAATCGTGCTAGCGTCTCTCTTGAGTTGTGCAACACGAGCGTTTTCTGTGGATTCCACATTTTGTGCTCATTCCTTGGTTGCACGACCCCATTTATCGATCCGTGTGTGTGTTTCCGTGTGCTACATATTGCTATTGGTCCATTTGTTTCACTTGCGAATTTGTGAATCTCTTTCAACATTATTGAATCTTGCTAAAATTTTGCATTAAATTTTTGTGCCACTATCCTCACGGAGCTCCACCAAAAGCTTTACTTGTGTAGGTGTGAGAACCGACAAGGATTGGTACCAATAGTGCTATTTCATTGTCCGCATTTGAGTGAACTTGATTCATTGTCAACATCGGTCAAGGTACATTGGTATAAGTTCTTCTCTTTCTCCCACTCATATTTGCTCGAGTCTTGTGATGGATAGGCAATGCATTTCCTCTCCGATCCTCGACAACAACGACGGTGTGAACAACTACATCACCAAAGCGTCTATCCTCAATCTACAACGACAAGTGCAAGGCGCACAATCAAGATTGCGGGAGCACATCGAGAAGAAGCTTGCCGCACATAAAGAGGAGCAAGATGCAAGGATGGAGGAGATTAGAGCCTTGATCAAGTCTTCTTCCCCTTCGTCATCTTCAAGGCATCATCATGAAGATGCTCCACAAGCGCAAATGCACAAGTCCCAACAAGCCCTACTTCACGCCAAGTCCAAGCTTCATGAACACAAAAGAAGACCGCGAGACGACCACCACCAAGACCGTGCTACGACTACAACAACCACTTCGGCATATTCACCAAGTGCTATCAAGGCATCTTCGCCTTTGGACGTACGGCATCTTCGCCTACTTCCCACGAGTATGCCTACAACGACTTCATCAAGTCCAAGGCGACCACATACGAGCGAGGGCGACACTTCCATCTTCGGAAGCCCCTCAAGGAAGATGGCCGAGCATGGGAAACTCCCTTCGGTCATGGAGACGAGATACGAGCTGCCACATCATATGGGCCTCCAACAACAAGACGATCACAAGAATGTCGAGCAAGGGCCATCCCCTTCGACCACGACGATGAGCGCGAACCTCTTCAACAACATGAAGACGACGCCCACATTGGATTCATACTCCGAGTCAAGCTACGCGACCGCGCATGGAGACATTTGCACCTACATCTCTCCGACACCCACATATGTTGAGATGCCCCAAGTGCCATGTGAGGAGAGGCACCATCACATGAGTGACATGAGTGACTCCACCATACGTGACATTGAGAGCATTCCCTATGAGAGGATGAGTGTGACCACCACTAGCCCCACACATGAGAGCATGCCACACATCCTATGTGAGGTTGAGCGCCATTTGGGTGACTCCACCAACCATATGAGTGAGTGCATCCTTGAGGGAGTGAGTGAGCCACAACACTTAGAGAGTGAGGTAGTTGACCAGGCATGTGAGGCCACTATGATTTCTAACGACTTAACCTCTACTCCTAGTGCATTTTCTTCTTTGGTGCTAGGTCTCCTACATGACGACACGCCTATCCTCGACGAGTCCCTCCCTCCAATGGGAACACTGATGGCCATGGTGGACGATGATGGACCCCCCACATGGTTCCATCAAGATGAATATGACAACGATTGGAGCTTCAACACCTCACCTACAACACATGAGCGACGCTCCAAAGGTAACATAGGTGTGGTGCTTCTCTTGTCCCACTAGTGGACTCTCTTGACATCGATTGCTCCCATGATGTTGACCCACCTATTACCATGCTTCATGCTAGTGAGACTTCTTCATGCCTTGACTTACCTATTTATGATGAATATGATGATGAGCATGTTGAGTTGCCAAGTTGTGATGCTATGCTCCATAGGATATCATGTGAAAATTCTTTTGGTCACATCATGTTTGACAATCCATTGAACTTGTCATATGCTATGAGTGAGATCTCCCATATTGCATCACTTCAATCTCAACATAGTAACTATGCATGCCCCATTAAAATCAATCCCATTTGCACTTATGGCATAGATGACGAGATGATGGTCATTGGCTTTTGCTTCTCTTGTGGTGATATTGCCATGCTTCCTTTACATGATTCGCGCAATTCATCTACTATGACATGCCATGATCACAATGAACCGAATATGCTTTGTTTTGGATGTTGTCAATATTCTCCATGTGATGTTTTCGTTAATGCTCATGAGGAGTCCCCCATAGTTTCCTCATACATATTAGGAGATTTTGATGCATTCCATACTTTGCATGATTCCCATATTTGCGTGCACCATATGCATTCCATGAATAACAATGCTCTAGATATTTCTCATGATGCATTACATCCTTTGAGTCTCCATTATGACATACATAACAACAAACCTATCATGATGGATGACATGTTTCTATATCACACATCTCATTTATTTGAGCATTGGCTATTTTGTGCTAACCGACACATGCATGTGCTCATCATGATGGATGATGTGTACATATACCATGCACACACAATTTTTCCTTTGTCTTTGTTTTGTGTAGGTACTCATGTATACTCGTCGACCTCTCAATCCCAAGAGTTGATGAAACGAGCTCTTGAGAGCAACGATGCATTGGGATCCCGTGGACTATCCTTACCACTGTTCCCTTCGCGCAAGGACTACGCGCATCTCTTCTACTTGGCTCTCACACGGCTATGGGCTATATACTATTTGTCCCCTTATGCTCATTTTACCGTGTTCACTTTGCATGTTATACTTGCTTCTATGCCTTTGCCATGCAATTGTGACCCTTGCTTGCATCTACCCATGATTGAACCTATGTGTATTTGCATGCTTGGTGGAGATCCTTGTTGCTATTGCCATGTTTATCATGCGCCCCCATGCTATCGATGCTTGCTGTGTTGGGAGAATCATGATGTTACATAGCTATTTACATAGGACTTCTTGCCAACACCATGAACCTACTTTCCTCATATCTTGCTTTCATGCTTGTTCTATGACATGTGAATTATTCATGCCCACTATTTGCACACATGAAATGCTTGCCATGATTCCTTCTAGTATGTTGCATCTTTGCACTACTAGCATGCTTGACTTGATCGCTATGATTGCTTTCTATGTTGCATCACCCATGTACCACTATTACTTGCTTTCTTAGGTTGATGACATAGGTGTTGATGCCTCTCACTTGATTTGTCATGATCATTGCCTCTTGTTTCCATTAGTTGCATCTCTCATATCACCTTGCATTGAGTGCCAACTTGCTATGCTTATTGATCTTGGAGACTTGGGCACTTTACTTGTGATGCATGATTGTTTGATTGAGCCTCTTGTATTTGGTTGTTCTTACATCATAAGCCTTCATACTATGAAATGCTCCCTTGTCCATTCTCATGATGAGCATGATGCATACACTTGTTGGGTATCTTACCACACGAATGATAGGTTTTTCACTTTCGCTAACCTCATTTTTTTTCCGAGTGTTTGTCATGTTCTTTCGTTTTGAAGGATTCACAAGGCATTAACGTCATGAGACATATTGGCTATTTGAAGGCATACATGATGCGCAACACCAATATTTTGGACATCCTCATAAAGGTGAACTCCTTCTCTTTGAGCCATCCTCAAATACGCATATTGGATGGGTCACTCTTTCATTGTTGTTTTCTTCTTCTTGTCTACATGATACATCTCGTGAACGGAGGAGCAACATTGGAGATTGGCTACATGGACCTTCACATTGAGGAGCACTCACACTTATTGGATGCACCTTCGAAACTCCACTCATGCCTCGACATCGAGCTTTGGTACACCAACACCTCCATATTTGTTGATTGTGCTCATACATGTCATGCTCGATGGACTTATCATACTCACCACAAGTTTGCACCCTATGCATGGATTGACTCAGATTATGATTGCCTTGTTGCATCTATTTCCATGTCATCAATGATATATGAGCTTGTGCATTTCCTTAGCAAATTTGTTGTGATCTACCTTGATGGCATATTCATACATCATGATCATATTGTCGACCATCAATTGCATGATAACATACACATATTGAGCATCCATTGCCATATTCATGCTATTGATAAACCGTGTCACTATGACATCATTTTGCACCGTGGTTGCATTGATCATATTTACAACACATTTGTGTGCACAATGATTGCATTTCCTCCCATGAATGATTTGCATCTCATTATAGATCATCTTAGTAAGCTTCATGCGCTTTGCCACGACCTATCTTGCCGCACGGACTCATTCTTGCATGATGGATACTTTTTGTGCGCTAACCATTGTATTTCCGAGTGTTGCTTGTGTTTGCTCTTTTTGCATGTCTATCACTCCGGCGACACCTTGGACTACTTGGATTGTGCCATGTCTTCAACTTCGTCCAACTACAAGTCCGTCCACGACAACCGTTTCCATGGTGATGAGGATCA
>NC_041387.1:246721210-246761474 GCF_002162155.2 Triticum dicoccoides | reverse complement strand
GAGCATCCCACGTTCATCCCCATGTACACTCCGACTACTCTCCAAACCCCAAGTGGACTTATGACGAGACCTCAACTATGCGCCATTGGACACAAGGTGAACTCCCTCCTCTCCGAACCTTCACTTTCTACATGTGAGACATGGCTACTAGCTCCAACGTGTGTGCTATGCATGTCCAGGAATCAAGAGGAAGGCCATGGAACAGCTACGAGCATTGGACAAGACGGTGAGGACACCAAGTACAAGGACCAAGAGAACAAGCTGCTCGAAGTCTTCAGCCTCCGGACGACCGGACAACGCCGGACGTTCGACGCCTGGGCACTCAGCCAGCCAGAAGAGCCAGCCGACAGAAGCTACAGCGGCGGGACGACTGGCAAGTACCGGACGTCCGACACATCCCAGGACCCGGACGACCGGCACCATCACACCTGAGCCGAATTAGCGGAAGTCCGGAGACTACCGGACGTCCGGACCTTCCCGAGCCTCCGGACGACCGGAACCCACTGGACGTCCAACGCCTGTCTGCGCATAGTGTATTGGACCGAGTCCATGTATCCCACAACTTATCCCTTTGTGGCCCGTGACTATATATACTCCTCCACCTCCTCCTAGTTAGGTTTAGCGTTGATTTAGCTCAAGTTAGAGATAGATCTTCGCTCATCCATCGGATCTCCTCCTCGTGAGAGACCGTGGCCTCCTCAGAGAAGATCCTATCGGATTCAAGACCCCCCTCATGGGAAGATCCCCTTGTGGATTCAAGACCTCCTCACGGAGAAGATCGGTTACCTTTGTATCCTTACCTTTGTTGATTGTGGATCATATGTATCTCTTTGTGTTCGGTGATCTAGCACTTGTGTGATTGATTCCTTGTTGGTTTAGTGTTTCTCTCGTTCTCCGTGTGTTTTCCCTCTAGTTCTTCCGCATGTTCTTCGTGATTCCCGTAGGATCCACTCCAAACGTGAAAGATCGTCCACATAGGGTTCCGCCCTACATCATCTTTGATGTTGAAGATGTAGCTCATGTTGTACTTGTCGCTTGGAGGTCGATCTTTTAAGCGTTGTTGTTGTAGTTTACTAGCACCTTGAAGGGTCCATCGGCCCGAGTTAGAAGTTTGGACTTGCATTCATTGGGGAAGCGGTCCTTGCGATGGTGTAGCCACACGAGATCTCCAATGTTGAATATCATGGGTTGCTTGTTGATGTTGAGCTTGGTCGCTAGTCATTGTACTTGACGCTCTATGGTGTGCCTTGTATCCTCATGCATCTTCTTGATGTAGCTTGCACGTGCACTCGCGTCCATGTTGGTGCGCTCTTGTAGTGGAAGAGGTAGATTGTCTTATGGGGACAACGGGTTGAATCCGTAGACGACCTCGAAGGGGGACTTGCCGGTAGTCGAATGTCTTGCATGGTTTTAGGCATACTCGACGATGGGTAGACACTCCTCCCACTCCTTGATGTTCTTCTTGATCAACACACGAAGTAGAGTGAAGAGTGTACGGTTTGTCACCTCCGTTTGGCCGTCGGTTTGAGGATGGTATGCCGAGGAAAACAAGAGCTTGATTCCGAGCTTGGTGCATAGCATCTTCCAGAAGTAACTCAAGAACTTGACATTGTGGTCCGAGACGATTGTCTTTGGTACTCCATGAAGTCGCAGTATTTCCCTACAAAAGAGATTGGCAACATGTGAAGCATCGTCTATCTTGTTGCATGGAATGAAATGTGCCATCTTAGAAAATTGGTCCACAACAACAAACACGGAATCCTTTCCTTTTTGAGTTCTAGGCAAGCCAAGTACAAAATCCATGCTAATGTCTTCCCAAGGTTGATAAGGAATAGGAAGAGGCATGTAAAGACCATGGGATTGAGCTTTAGACTTAGCTTTGCGACATGTAGAGCATCAGTTGGTGAAGCGTGAGACGTCACGGAACATCTTGGGCCAAAAGTAGTTCTTGGAGAGCGTGGCCAATGTCTTGTCGCGTCCAAAGTGTCCCATGAGTCCGCCTCCATGAGCCTCTTGCAAAAGGAGCAAACGAAGAGAAGACTCGAGAATGCAAAGTTTGTTAGCTCTCATAAGATAATCATCCTTGATGTAATATCGTTCCCAAGATGTATGCGTCAAACACTTAGCATAAGGAGTAGCAAAGGAAGGATCATTCCATACAAGCCTTTTATGTGCTCAAAGCAAATAACATTCAACTCAAATTTAGTGACAAGCGTGCATATGCGTGAAAGGGCATCCGCAACTACATTTTCCTTACCCTTAATGTACTTGATCACATAGGGGAAAGATTCAATAAATTCACTCCATTTGGCATGACGCTTGTTCAACTTAGTTTGGCCTTTCAAGTACTTAAGCGTTTCATGATCGGTATGTATGACAAACTCATGAGGTCTAAGATAATGTTCACAAACATGTAACACACGCACTAAAGCATACAATTCTTTGTCATAGATGGGATAGTTAAGTTGAGCACCGGAGAGTTTTTCACTAAAATATGCAATAGCTCGTTTTTCTTGCATCAAAACTCCGCCAATTCCGGTACCACTTGCATCAGAATGAACCTCAAAAGTTTTGTCAAAGTTGGGTAAAGCAAGAATCGGAGCATAAGTAAGCAAAGATTTGAGCTCATCAAAAGCGGTAGATTGCAAGGGTCCCCTAACAAAAGGAGCATTTTTCTTACTCAAAGCATGCAAAGGTGCGGCGATGGTGCTAAAGTCTTTCTCAAAGCGATGATAGAATCCCGCAAGGCCAAGAAAGCTACGCACTTGTTGCAAATTAGTGGGTTGGGGCCAAGTTTTAATTGCTTCAATTTTAGATTCATCAACATGGACACCCTTTGTAGAAACAACGAAGCCCAAGAAAACAAGCTTGTCAACACCAAATGTGCACTTTTTCATGATGCTCTTTCATGATTTGCTGAAAACAAGAATGTCATCGAAATAAACCACAACAAAGACTCCAATGTAAGGACGAAGTACAAAATGCATAAGACGCATGAAAGTACCGGGAGCTTCCGATAAACCCATAGACATAACCAATCACTCGTACAAGCCAAATTTGGTTTTGAAAGCGGTTTTCCATTCATCACCTTCTTGTATGCGGATTTGATAATAGCCACTTTTAAGATCAATTTTTGATAAAATGGTGGCACCGCTAAGTTCATCAAGCATATCATCTAGGTGAGGAATGGGATGCCTATAACAACAGTAATTTCATTGATAGGTCTACAATCCGCGCACATGCGAAAACTACCGTCTTTTTTGGGCACAAGTATAACTGGAACGACACAAGGGCTTAAGCTTTCACGTACATGTCCATTCTCGATTAGTTGTTGTACTTGCCATTGGATCTCCTTAGTTTCTTCAGGGTTGATGCGGTAGGGAGCCTTGTTTCTTAGGGGGTGCTCCGGGGATGAGGTTTATTCGGTGCTCAATGCCTCGAA
Source organism: Triticum dicoccoides (assembly GCF_002162155.2). Classification (NCBI taxonomy): domain Eukaryota; kingdom Viridiplantae; phylum Streptophyta; class Magnoliopsida; order Poales; family Poaceae; genus Triticum; species Triticum dicoccoides. The sequence continues at coordinate 246,758,032 of NC_041387.1, read as the reverse complement.
GTGGAGGTAGACCCGAAGGTAGCTCATCGGGGAAAACATCTTGGAATTCCTTTAAAAGAGAAGACAACACTAAAGGTAGATCATGAGAGGTGTTAGTTTTTGGTTCACTGTCCTTGCACACAAGGACAAAGTGCATAACACTTGATGGGTTCTCACACACTTCTCTCATCTCACTTTTGGTGGCAAATAGGACAAAGTTTTTCTTGTCTCTCATCATGGAGGCACTCGGTTTTGGCTTGTAGCTCTCACTCTCTTTTGGGTGGATCACTTTCTCACTCTTCTCTCCGCGATGGGTGGCTTGCTTGTCGGCGATCACTTGACTAGGAGACATAGGTCGTAGCACGTATTCCTTCCCTTTTATCTTGAAGCTATAGTGATTGGTACACCCGTTGTGGATGACGCCGCGGTCAAATTGCCATGGTCGACCAAGAAGGAGGTCGCAAACGGACATTGGGACAACATCACACTCTAGAGTGTCTTCATATGCTCCAATTTTGAAGGAAACCTTGACTGTATGCTCAACTTTTATAGTGCCGGAATCGCTTAGCCATTGGACTTTGTATGGATGCGGGTGCTTCATCTAGACCAATTGTAGCTTGGAGCATAGTTCTTCACTTGCCAAGTTGTGATAACTACCTCCATCGATGATGACCTTGACGAACCTTCCATTGATGTCGGCCTTTGTGTGGAAGATGTGGCATCTTTGGTCTTCGTCTTGTTGATGTTGACGAGTCAAGACTTTGGACACAACGTGAGCGGGGCTCGAATCCTCATCACAAAAGACTTGATCATGTTCATCTTCGTTCACACGCCGGTGCATGGCCACTTGCTCAAGGGCTTCCATCTCCTATTCACTCATGGAATCATAGGTTCCGTCGTCGTTGAGGATCATGGTGCGCTTGTTGGTGCATTGAAAAGACTTGTGGCCTTGGCCGCCGCAAGTGAAACACTTGAAGGAGCTTGTCTTGACGGTCTCATCGGTTGGAGTAGAAGATGAAGAGCGTGGCTTGAAGTTGCTTGTAGTAGGAGGAGGACGACTCGGGGTTGTCGAAGTTTTCTTGTAACTTGACTTGTCGTCGTTGCTTGGAGATGGCTTGGTTGAGGTAGAAGTTGGAGGAGTCGTTGAAGCTTGGTTGTTGGAGAAGCCGTAGGTCTTGGATGATTACTTGGCATACTTGAACTCATCTTGCACTTGGTGTTCCACTTTGGTAGCTTGATGCACGACCTCAATGAGGTTGGAGTAGGATTGGATGTCGGCAATCTTCTTGATGGGATGATTGAGGCCATTCAAGAAACGTGCCATATTTTGCTCATCATCTTTCGTGACTTTGGCTCGTATCATGGATATCTCCCTTTCCATGTAGTATTCTTCAACTCTCTTTGTTCCTTGCTTGAGTAGTTGGAGCTTCTTGAAGAGATCGCAGTTGTAGTAGGTGGGCACAAAATGTGCTCGCATGACATCTTTCATTTGAGCCCAAGTGGTGATTGGTGGTTCACCTCTTGCTTGTCGGCACTCAAGGACTTGTTCCCACCATAAGAGAACATAGTCTTGGAACTTAAGTGATGCCATAGCGATCTTCTTCTCTTCCTCGTAGTTGTGCAAACGAAAGATTTTGTCGACCTTCAATGCCATGAGAGGTACTCTTCGGGATCATTGCTTCCATTGAACTTGGGCATGGTGAACTTTAGCTTGTCGTAGCATTACTCTTCATTGTGTTGTGGTCGAGGATGATGATGACGCCCGTGATGTGGAGGATAATCAACATCATGTTGCTCTTGGCGTGGAGGAATTCCATGATCATCTTGCTCTTGTTGAACTTGAGGTTGAGGAGGAGCTTGTCGAGCTTCAGGAGGAGGTGGGGGAACTTGACGCTGCACTCTTGGTTGGTAGTTCCGCTCTTGGATTTCTTCTCGAAGTGCTTCCTCTTTATTGCGCCTATCGCGGTTGCACTTGGAAATGGCTCGACTTGCTTCTTGAAGGGCACGTTGCACCTCAAGAGCTTGTGCTTCACGTTGTTGTTGCTGAAGACATTGAGCCTCGGCATCTTGTTCAACTTGATGTTGACGCACTCATTCTTCCTCTTGGTGACGTTGACGTTGTCTTTCTTGAGCTTGTGCAAAAGGATCTTGGTGTGGTTGATGACGAAGTACTTGTTCGTCGACTTGCTCTTGCGGATGAATGCCGTGTAGAGGATTGCGAGATGCATGACGGTCTTGACGCGCGGCTCGTTGAAGAGTGTTTGATGTTGGTGTACTTGAGCCGGAGAAGGTGTCGTCGGAGTGTCAACTTGAGCAGCTCCGTCTTGAGTATGAAGAAGTGGAAGGAGGGCGGTTAACCAAAAAGGCGCGCACCTCGTCCATTCTTGCATTGTTCTCTTGTTTGTGAGCATCGAGCTTGTTGTCGAAGTAGTCTCTTGTACGTTGCTCGGAGATTTGCAAGTCGGTGGCGAGATTGTCGATGCGGTCAGTCATTGCTTGTTGCTCTTGATGCAACGCTCGTTGTGCACCAAAGAGGTGGCTCTTGGTCACGAATGATGACATGTTGTCGTCTTGCTCGATGAAGAGTGGGTTGGTAGAAGTACTTGGCCTATCCATCATTCCAAGCAAAATGTGAGTGGGAGAGAGAAGAACTTATACCAAATGTACCTTGACCGATGTTGAAGATAGATCAAGATGACTCAAATGCGGGCAATGAAATAGCACAATTGGTACCAATTCTTGTCGGTTCTCACACCTACACAAGTAAAAGCTTATGGTGGAGCTTGGTTAGGATGGTGGCACAAAATTTGATGCAATTGTTAGTTTGACTCAAAGATGTTGAAAAATATTCGCAAATTCACAAATGCAATAAGTAGACCAAGCAAGTAGTGGTACACGGAAACACACACGCAAATAGATAATTGGGATTGTGCAAACCAAAAATGAGCCAAAATGTGGAGTCCACGAAAATGCTCCTGTTGCACAATACTAGAGAGACACTAGCACGATTGCACAATAGGAGGATACGGAACTTTTGCACAACCTACTAGGCAAAAATGCAACGACCTCGATCCCAAGTATGCTATATGTATGGTATTTTGGTGATATGATCCAAGATGATCGGATATGACAATCGTGATGTAGTATGATGCTATCGTTCTTGCTTATAAGTTCTTTGCTTATTTTCCTCTTTTGCTTAAAAGCTTGTTTGGCTCTTTCACTTTTGAGCTATTTTCTCATGCAAAACTTTACGAACCAAGGTAGCAATTGTGTATGCGACGACAACTTTGTTACACAAGAGATGATAACAAGATATGCACCCCGATGATATGGTATGCATGCTTATGGAGAGTATGATCACTAATGTGCACAAGTCACGTTGCCAGCAATACTCAATGGCTAGTCTCGATGGGTAAGCAGTGAAAAAGTAAGGCTATGGTGGTTATCAATGCAATGGCAAGGCGTAGACAAAGATGTCGTCGATGTTACCATCCGTATCGATGATGAGTAGTCGATGAAGATCAGCGGTGGTGATGTTGATGTCGCACTGTACCTATAGAGCCGAAACACAATAGGACACGGGAAACCATAACTCAAATTATCAAACCCAAAGTTGAATGGTGGTACGGAGGGGTATGTCATGGGGTTGGCGGGTGAAGGTGGTGGTGGTCGAAGTGGTTGGTGTGCGGAGTGGTGGCTAAGTCCTATATATAGTGGCCTTGGTCCTCTTCCCAAATATGAGCTGGAAGGGATCCCACAACGACGGGATTTGAAAGGGGACAATTAGTACAGACTATCCTAACAAAAGTAGTCTTCGCCTACGAAAAGCCTCTGGTCGTGTCGCTGCGGTGGGCTCGGTGATGACCTCCGTCCTGCCGTCCTGGCGGTCTTGGTCTTGTTGCACCAAAATGGAAACCTTTGGCTGATTGCTCGCGACTCCACGCCTGTGGCTTGCCTCCCTTGCACCAAAGATGAAACCTGCGCTATGTACCCGCCTGGCGCCCTCCTGGCCTTGGTCGTCACGGCTCACATCAGCTAAGCCTCATGAGATAACTTGCATAGAACTCTCCGCCCGTCAGGAGCCCTCCTGAGGAGGCCACCTCCTTCAGGGGTCTTGGCGTCGTCTGCCTCGCGAGGCTTGGCCCCTTGCGAGGGTCTTGTGGTGTCGGTGTTGAAGTTGGGCCATACCAGGCCGTCGATGGAGTCATGCAGTGGGCCACAGGCAGGCATGACTGGATACCCCCAAATCAAGGATGCCAACAATGTCATAATGGGACGGTGTATCAAAAGCGTGAACATCGTAATTGGTGCTCAATGTGAGTATGTGATCATGCAATTGATGGTGGGCAATATGATCATGATGTATGAATATGCCATCAACAAAGATCACAATAAAATTGCTAAGGAAGTGCACAAGCTCATATATCATGGATGGCATTGGAATATAAGATGCATCAAGGCAATCGTAATGCAAGTCAATCCATGCATAGGGTGCAAACTTGTGGTGAGTATGATATGTCCATCGAGCATGACATGTGGGAGCATAATCAACAAATATGGAGGTGTTGGTGCAATGTGTCAAAGGAGCGTAGATGTACCAATGCTCGATGTCGTGGCATGAGTGAAGTTTCAGAGGTGTATACAATAAGTGCGAGCGCTCCTCAAGTTGAATGTCCAATGGGTCAATGTCCAATCTCGCGTCTCCATCCCATAAATGTAACATGTAGACAAGAAGAAGGAGACAACAATCAAAGTATGAGCCATCCAATATGCGTATTTGAGGATGGCTCCAAGGGAAGGAGTTCACCTTTAGGAATTTCTCAACGATGTTGGAGTCGCGCATCTTGTATGCCTTCCCATGGCCAATATGTTCTGTGATGGTAGTACCTCCTTGTGAATCCTTCAAAATGGAAGAACATGACAAACACTCAGAAAAACAAATGAGGTTAGTGGAAGTGCAAAACATATTATTCGTGCGATAAGATACCCAACAAGTGTATGCATCATGCTCATCATAAGAAAGGACAAGGGAGTATCTCATAGTATGGAGGCATATGATGCAAGAACAACAAAATACAATAGGCTCAATCAAACAAGCATTCATCACAAGTAAGGTGTCAAAGTCTCCAAGATCAATAAGCATAGTATGGTTGCATTCAATACAAGTGGATATGAGAGAGGAAACTAATGGACACAAGAGACAATGATCAAGATATATCATGTGAGAGGCATGCACATATATGTCATCAACTGAAGAAAGCGAGTAAGAATGGAACATTGGTGATGCGACAAAGCAAGCAATCATAGTGATCAAGTCAAGAAAGCTAGTAGATGCAAGCTACTAGAAGGAATCATGGCAAGCATGTCATGTGTGCAAATAGTGGGCATGAATAATGCACGTGATATATCACAAGCATGAAAGCAAGATATGAGCAAAATATCAACGACGTATTGGCAAGAGGCCATATGTAAATAGCAATGTGAAGTAGGGCAGAACCCTAGGGGCCGATCTTTCACGTTTGGAGTGGATCCTATGGGGAAACATGAAGAACACGTGGAAGAACACAAGGGAAATCACGAGGGGAAAACGAGAGAAACACTGAACCGACACGAATTTGATCACACAAGTGCTAGATCATCGAGGCACAAAGTAACACGAGATCCAAAGTCAACAAAGGACGATACAAAGGTAGCCGTTCTTCTCCGAGAGGAGGTCTTGATTGTCTTCTCCGGATGGAGGCCTTGAATCTGGATGGATCTTCTCCGAAGAGGTGCGGTCCCTCACGAGGAGTAGATCCATGCGGATGAGCAATGCTCTATCTCAAATGAGCTAAACCAATGCTAAGTCTTGAAGTGAGGAGGAGGAGTCCTATATATAGGCTAGGGGGCGAAGGGGTACATGGGCTCAGCCCAACACTCACGCGCAGGCGCTGGCCGGATGATCCGGGTGGGGAGCCGGATGATCCGGTCTTGGCCGGATGATCCAGGTGGAGGCCCAGATGAGCTGGTGGTGCAGGCGGTGGCGGTGCAGGTCCGGATGTCTGGTTGGGGGTCCGGATGTCCGGATGATCCGAAACGGCGTCCGGATGACCCGGCTTCATGGAGAGGCTTCGGGTGTCTTCGGCGCGCATTAGACGGATCGTCCGGGCTCTGTGCGGATCGTCCGGGCCCTCGTCCGGATCGTCTGGACAGTCTAGGACTTGGCGCTTTTCCTCTCCATCTTCACGCATGTCTTTCGCTTCCGGTCCTCCTTGCTTCCTAGCTTCTCCATGGTTAACTCCTTGGTACATGAGTATGCAAAGCGTCTCCGTTTGAGGTAGTAACCATGTCTCATGTGAATCGAAAGGGAGTTGTGAGAGGAGTGATGTCACCTCGGTTTTGAGAGCTCTTGCACGTGCTCGAGTCATAGGTCCAAGTGGTGTTGTAGGGGATGTAGATGCGTCCATGGGGATCATCGTGGGATGCTCCGCATCACAATGGGACATCATGACTCTCCTAACACAACAAGCATCAATAGCATGGGGCACAAAGAAATCATTGAAATAGCTACACATAGAAGTAGCTACACATAGAACAAGCATCAATAGCATGGGGCACAACAAGCATCAATGGGACATCATGACTCTCCACCGAGCATGCAAATACACATAGAAGTAGTAGAATGGTGAATCATATGTAAGTGCAAGAAAGGGTCACAATTGCATGGCAAAGTCGTAGAAAGAGGTATAACATGCAAAGTGAACATGATACAATCGGCATAAAGTAATAAGTGATATACAGCCCATAGCCTTGTGAGAGCCAAGTAGAAGAAGTGCGCGTAGTCCTTGCATGAAGGGAACGATGGTAAGGATAGTCCACGCTGATCCCAAATTGTCATTGATCTCAAGAGCTCGTTTCATCAACTCTTGGGATTGAGAGGTTGATGAGTATAAGTGAGTACCTACACAAAACAAAGACAAAGGGAAAATTGTGTGTGCATGGTATATGTACACATCATCCATCATGATGCGTACGTGAATGTGTTGGTTAGCACAAAATAGTCAATGCTCAAATAAATGAGATGCATGATACAGAAACATGTCATCCATCATGATGGGTTTGTTGTTATGTATAGAATAATGGAGACTCAAATTGTGTAATGCATCATGAGAAATATGTAGAGCATTGTGATTAATGGAATGCATATTGTGCACACAATTATGGGAATGATGCAAAGTATGGAATGCATCAAAATCTCCTAATATGTATGAGGAAAATATGGGGGGTCTTATCATGATCATTAGTGGAAACATCACATGGAGAATATTGACAACATCCAAAACAAAAGCATATTTGGGACAATGTGATCATGGAATGGCATAGTAGATGAATTGGGAAAATCATGTAAAGGAAGCATGTCAATATCATCACAAGAAAAACAAAAGCCAATGACCACCATCTCGTCATCTATGCCATAAGTGCAAATGGTATTTATTTTAATGGGGCATGCATAGTTACTATGTTGAGATTGAAATGATGCAATATGGGAGATCTCACTCATAGCAAATGACAAGTTTAAAGGTTCGTCGAACATGATGTGACCAAAAGAATTTTCACATGATATCCTATGGAGCATAGCATCACATAGGCAATTCAACATGCTCATCATCATATTCATCATAAATGGGTGGCATATCGAAACAAGACATAGTATGTGATGAATCCATAGGGTGATCAACATCATGGGAGCAATCGGTGTCAAGATAGCCCAGTAGTGGAGCAAGAGAAGCACCATCATCTATGTTACCTTTGGAGCATCGCTCATGTGTTGTAGGTGAGGTGTTGAAGACCAAGTCGTTGTCATCTTCCTCTTGATGGAACCATGTGGGTGGTGCATCATCGTCCACCATGGCCATCGGTTTTCCCATTGGAGTGATGGACTCGTCAAGAGTAGGCTCGTCGTCATGTAGGAGATCTAGCACCAAAGAAAGCACACTCGGAGTAGAAGTTAAGTCGTTAGAAATCATAGTGGCCTCACATGCCGTCTCAACTACCTTAGTCACTAAGTGTTATGGCTCACTCACTCTCTCTTTGATGCTCTCACTTGTATGGCTGGTGGAGTCACTCAAATGGCACTCAACCTCACATAGGATTTGTGGCATGCTCTCAATTGTGGGGCTAGTGGTGGTCACACTCATCCTCTCATAGGAAATGCACTCAATGTCACATATGGTGGAGTCACTCATGTCAGTCATGTGGTGGTGGCTCTCCTCACATGGAAATTGGGGCATCTCGACATATGTGGGTGTCGGAGAGATGTAGGTGCGAATGTGTCCATTCTCAACTCCTATCGCCGCCTTGGTTGAAGGGATAGTCCCATGCTCAACCTCCTCATCCATAACGCCTCCAAAGATGAATGCCGTGGGATGTGGCAAAACATCACTCTCCTCCGAGATCAAAGAGAAGGTCTCATGTGCGCTCGCGTAGCTTCACTCGGAGCAGGGGACATATTGGGGCGCCGTCTTCATGTTGTTGAAGAGGTTCGTGCTCGTCGTTGTGGCCGAAGGGGACGACCATTGCTCGATTGTCTTATCATCATCATCTTGTACGAGGCCCATAAGATGTGGCACCTTGTAGCTCGTCTCTATAACCGAAGGGAATTTCCCATGCTCGGCCATCTTCCTTGAGGGGCTTCCGAAGATGGAAGTGTCGCCCTCACTTGTAGGTAGTTTCCTTAGACTTGGTGATGTAGATGTAGGCGTACTCATGGGAAGTAGGCGAAGATGTCGTACGTCCAAAGCCGAAGATGCCTTGATAGCACTTAGAGAAGATGCCGAAGTGGTGGTGGTAGCCGTAGCTTGCTCTTGGTGGTGCTTGTCTTGCGGTCTTATCTTGTGCTCTTGAAACTTGGCCTTGGCGTGTAGTATAGCTTGTTTGGACTTGTACATTTGCGCTTGGCGAGCATCTTCATGATCATGGTGCCATTGTCGTGCTTAAGCTCGTAGTAGACGTCGATCATCATCGTCGTGCACATGATGCTTGGAGGTGACTTGCCCTTCATGACGATGTTGATCATGATGATTGCCATGTAGATGTGGACGTGGACGACTTGTGCTTGCAACATTTTTGCGCTCTGAGGACTTGTGGCTTGAACTTCGCCGCCGCGAAGATGACGAAGGGGAAGAACACCTATAGTCGACCAACACTTGTCATAGCTTCTCCATGTGTTTGTTGTGGTAGCCAAACAAGTTGTCGATGTAGTCTCTTTTCCCTGCTTCGGATTGTCGTATGTCAGTGGCGATGTTCTTGAGGCCTTGCATGGCTCGTTGTAGTCCGAAGTTGGGAGTTTTGTAGTTGTACGCGCCACCATTGTCGTGGAAGACCGAAGATGAAATGCCTTTCCTATCCATGACAAGACTCGAGAAAATATGAGTGGAAGAAAGGAGAGAAGTATACCAACCATACCTTGACCGATGTTGATAATGGATCAATGATCACTCAATGCTGTAACAAGGAAATAGCACAATTGGTACCGATCTCGTCAATTTCTCACACCTACACAAGTAAGGCTTATGGTGGAGCTCAGCGAGGATAGTGGCACAAAAATTTGATGCAAAATGTTAGCAAGAGACAATAATGTTGAAAGAGATTCATAAATTCGCAAGTGAAACAAGTAGACCAATAACAATATGTGGCAGACAGAAACACATACACACACAGATAGATAAATGGGGTCGTGCAACCAAAGAATGAGCTCAAAATGTGGAATCAGCAAAAAATGCTCTTGTTGCACAACTCTAGAGAGACGCTAACACGATTGCTCAATAGGCGGATACAACACTTGTGCACAACCTATAGGAGACAAAAATGCAACGACTTATATCCCAAGTATGTTATGTATATATGGTTCCCGGTGTTCCTCTCAATATGATCCAAGATGATCCGATATGACAATCTTATGTGCAGTGTGGTATGATGTTATGGCTATTGCTTAAAAGCTTCTCTGCTCTTCTCTTTTTCTTTGCTTAAAAGCTTATTCTTTTTTTTCGTTGGCCACTTTGCAAAATGCACAAACCAAGATAACAATTGTTTATATGCAGGAACAAACTTGTGGCAGAAGAGATGATATGATGATACCAAGATGATACCAATATGATATGGTATGTATGTAATGGAAGGTGTAGACCAATTATCACTAATGTGCACAAGTAATGTTGCCCGCAATACTCAATGGCTAGTCTCGATAGGCAAGTGACGCAAAATGGGCTAGGGGTTATAAATGCAATTGCAAAGGGAATATACAATGGTGTTGTCGAGGTTACCGTCGATGGTTTGTCGTGTGTACATAAGGATAGACGACGGTGAGGTGGTCAATGTCGATGACGACCTCGTGGAGATGATGAGTGGTGGTCTTCTCGATGTAGACCCGTTCCTAATTAGCCGAAACACCTTAGGAAACGAAAAAAACCCGCGAACTCAAAATCTCCAAAGGCAAGTGTCAAATGTCAAAATGGTGGTAGCAGAAAAGCGGTGGTGGTTGCGGGAGTATTGGTGTCCCGGTCAAAATGGGTTAAGGTGGCGGAAGGGTATTGAGGGAGTCCCGGACTAGGGGGTGTCCGGATAGCCGAACTATCATCATCAGCCGGACTCCAAGACTATGAAGATACAAGATTGAAGACTTCGTCCCGTATCCGGATGGGACTTTCCTTGGCGTGGAAGGCAAGCTTGGCGATACGGATATGTAGATCTCCTACCATTGTAACCGACTTTGTGTAACCCTAGCCCTCTCCCATGTCTATATAAACCAGATGGCTTTAGTCCATAGGACGAACAACAATCAGACCATAGGCTAGCTTCTGGGGTTTAGCCTCCTTGATCTCGTGGTAGATCCACTCTTGTAACACACATCATCAATATTAATCAAGCAGGACGTAGGGTTTTACCTCCATCAAGAGGGCCCGAACCTGGGTAAAACATCATGTCCCTTGTCTCCTGTTACCATCCGCCTAGACGCACAGTTCGGGACCCCCTACCCGAGATCCGCCGGTTTTGACACCGACATTGGTGCTTTCATTGAGAGTTCCTCTGTGCGTCACCATTAGGAAGGATGACTTTTCCCGTCTTTGAAGACAACATTGTCGTCAAGGGAGCTTTGGCCGCTGGCCAAACTATCCGGCTAGGCAGTTTTCTTATGAGCGCCTATTCGGCCACCGCTCTGACAATGACCTCTCAAGTCATTAAAAGCGATCTTCACGTCAGCTCAGAATTCGCCGAGCAGCTAGATCCGATTGAGCTCTCCTCCGTAAACGAGCTCTTGGATCGCATCGCCGCCCTGGGAGTCGCTACCGACTACGATCAGATTGGGCTTAAAACCGATCTGAGAGAAATCAACTCTCCCCAGGTTACCCACCACGTTGTCGTGGTAGAGGAACAATGCGGCGACTCTTCTTCTATGATAAAAACCAACTATGTCCAGATTCCCGATCCCTCCATGCCGGATTCCCGCGGAGTGACGAACGCTAATCAAATACTGAACCTAAAGTCAGGCATCAGACCAGATTTGTGGGAAAGCGTCCAGCAAATCAAGCTTCCGAATCCGGAAGCTTCGTGGCCTTTGAGCCTCAAATTGGGCGGGGTTCCGAACTTGATTCCGCCCACCCACCCAAACATAAGCGATCTATCTCAACTACGGCAAGAGCCCGATGAAACAGTACATCATTACTGGGCCAGATTCCTCCTGGTTATGGACAGGATAAAGGACTGCCGTGAAGAAAGTGCGATTTCAATCTTCTGCAACAATTGCACGGACAAGGGAATCATAAATGCCACCAGTCCTCGCGAAGTTACACGCTTCGCCGACCTAGCGACCATTGTACAAAAATACTGCGCGATGGAAAGTGCCTGGAAAACCGAAACTAGGTTTTGGGACAATCAGGCCCTGAATACAACCCCAGTCCGAAATAAAAGGGTGCGTCATACTCAAGCACCTGGGTTAAAAACCAAAAAGCAAAAACCCCATAAAGGGTACGGAACCGTACTGGAGGGATGGCTCAACGGACCCTGCAAAATCCACAGTACGGAGGGCGCCACTCCAACACATAGCCTTCGAGCATGTTGGATATTACGGCAGGTGGCCAAAAGTGGCGAAGGCTTTTTAGCCTCGGGCAACCAGCCCAGCAGCACCAGTACGGTATTAACAGTCTTCGAGACTTTCGCATCAAATAACATGCGGAAACGAACAATCCGCAGTCTTGCCAAAGTCTACCAAGTAGCAACAACAAATCCATGGAGCGACACGGCTATCACCTTCAATGACAGCGACAAACCTAAATTCCGAACAGCTAGAGCACTAGCCGCATTGGTCCTCAGTCCGATAGTGGACGACTTTCGTCTTACCAAGGTACTCATGGATGGCGGCAGCGGATTAAACCTCATCTACGAGGAAACCCTTCAAAAAATGGAAATTGACTGGAGCCGCATTGAGCGAAGCAGCACAACCTTCAGGGGAATAATCCCTAGTCGAGAAGTACGCTGCACAGGAAAAATCACACTAGATGTAGTGTTTGGCTCGCCGGACAATTATAGGTCCGAAGAGGTCACGTTCCAAGTGGCCCCATTCGGCAGCGGATATCACACTTTGTTAGGGCGAGAGGCATTCACAATCTTCCAAGCTATACCCCATTACGGGTACATGAAGCTCAAAATGCCCGGACCCAATGGAATAATCACTCTCGCCAGTGATCCAGATACAGCACTCCGTGCTAAAAATAAGACAGCCGCACTGGCCCTAGAGGCATTATCCGAAGCCCTAGCGGCAGAGGAATTAACCGCGCTGCGCTCCACGGTGGATAGGGACGATGTGATACTCGATAAGAGGTCCAAGTCCACCTCTTTTAAACCAGCAGACGAAATAGTCAAATTTCAGGTCCATCCAATGGACCCCACAAAGACGACATCCATAGGAGCACAATTAAATCCTGATGTAGAAGCCGCACTACGAGAATTCCTTCGGGAAAATTGGGACATTTTTGCATGCCACCCTTCAGACATGCCAGGAATCCCACGCAGGCTGGCAGAGCACAGCCTAAATATCCTAAAAGGATTCAAGCCAGTCAAACAAGCTCTTCGGCGATTTTCCGAACCCAAAAGACAGGCAATGGGAGAGGAGCTAGCCAAGCTCTTAGAAGCCGGATTCATCAGAGATATCAAACATCCGGACTGGCTAGCCAACCTAGTAATGGTACCAAAAAAGGACAAATCCTGGTGCCTCTGCGTCGATTTCAAAGACCTTAACAAGGCCTGTCCAAAGGACCCTTTCCCTCTCCCTCGCATCGACCAAATCATCGATGCTACCGCAGGGCACGATTCATTGTGCTTCCTCGACGCATACTCCGGATATCATCAAATCAAGATGGCGGAAAAAGACTAGGCCGCAACGGCTTTCATTACTCCATATGGGCCATTCTGCTTCAGCAGAATGCCCTTTGAACTCAAAAACACCGGTGCAACATATCAGCGCATGATTCAGACATGTCTGGCTACCCAGATAGGCAAAACAGTAGAGGCATACGTAGACGATGTGGTCGTCAAGACCAAACACGTCGAAACTCTAGTAGACGACTTGAGGGTGACATTTGACAACCTCCGAGCATATGACATTAAGCTCAACCCGGAAAAGTGTGTCTTTGGAGTACCAGCCGGAAAGCTTTTGGGCTTCATTGTATCCGGTAGAGGAATTGAAGCAAACCCAGCCAAGATCCGAGCTCTGTCACAATTGGATATCCCAAAAGACCTCAAGCAAATATAAAAACTAACTGGGTGTGTAGCGGCTCTAAGCCGCTTCATCTCCCGTTTGGGAGAAAAGGCTCTGCCCCTCTATCGCCTCCTCTGGCGCACCGAACACTTCGAATGGACGGATGCCGCCACGGCCGGACTCGAAGAAATCAAGGCCATACTGGCAACAAATCCGGTCCTGGTCCCCTACCACCGTTGTATCCTTATCGATAACTGCATATCCTTGCCGTCCATAACTTCATATCCAGTTGCTCTTGTTATTACAAGATACCCCGAAATTCTCTCTATTATTCCGAGAATCCTTTGAGCTTACTGCCTTGCAGTTCTTGCCACATGAATACCCCCTACGTATAGTTCCTCCCACTTACCGATTATCCGTTCTTTCCACGTTGTTCATATGATACACAAGATACATTGAAATACTATTTGATCTTCCGGTAATCCTCTGCCTGCTATTGCTCTACAAATACTTGTCTGCTTGCATTATGGTTGCGTTCCATATGACTAACAATATTCATTAGTATCCTTCGTCATTATAATTTCGAGCTCCTTGATTCAATAAGCTGTGATTGCTCACAATCCTCAGTCGAACCCTCGAATTTATCCTTCCGGCTCAGACGTCATTTTGACCAGGAACTAGTTCTCGATTAATCAAATTGTTGTCGATTGTACCCCTAAGTCTATTCAACTTATCCATCCTTAACCAAAGCATTTGCTTCTGATCCCTTGATTTGGAGCTCATAATTCCTTTGCATTTGAGCTTTGAATTAGTCAGTTGTTTCGATAGTCTGATCTCCTTGCTTTCTTTCTTCTTCTGGTTGAGTACTGATGCAAACATCAGATCCCTTGTGGACCACCAGATCATTTATTGGATTTTATCCGACAACATCCTTCATATTCAAAACTTTGTGAGTCTTTTCTTGGATACATAATTCCTTTCGTAAACTGTATCCTTTGCTTGTCGAACATGCTCTGCTTTTGAGCTGGTGATATTTACTCTTGAAACTTGTGGTATATGTATCTAAGATGCCCCTATGGGTTGAACTTATACCTTCCCTAAAATCGTATGAACCCGAAAGTTTACACAAGTCATACCATTCTGGTGTTTTACCAGATAATTTCCTGCTCTAAAACTTCTTCGAAGTCGAGAAGTAAATGGAAGGTTAGGCATTGAAGAAGCGGGAGTCGACCTTGAACTTTGCGTTCATGCCCATGGACACGATGCTGATCTTATCAGGAAGCTTCTCTTAAAATTATTTACCCCTGTGGTATAAATTCATCTTATATCTGGGATTTGGTCCTTTGCAACCATGGTTCCGACCATGATTGTTCTTCTTTGATCCCATTTCCCGAAAAATTTGAAGTACTTGTCTTCTGTAGATCAATACACCTACCCAACCTCTATTCTGGTCTACCTTTGAGTGTACCCTCTGGTATCTCGAGAATACCACGAAACTACATAACTTCTTATGAGTTCTTCATCAACTATTATTCTCGCCGATTCCAATTTTTCCCCGAGAATCGATTCCGCACTCCGATTTAGTAAATCTAAGAAATTTTCATTGCTTATGAGTTTAATAATCCTTCAGGTCATTCCTAGCCTGATCGGCTATATCATTATCGTGCTAAATTTTAACTCTGCCACCTGGTCCTTCCCAGAGCACAATTTTCGACGATGGCCTAAGCTTACGTCGATCTTCCTCGTCATATCATTTCACCTTGAACAACAACGTACCCGTGGATCTAATAACCTTTCGCTTCATCATTCCTTTGACTTGATCTCATCGCTGATAGATTACTTCTTCGGGGAACCTCTCGACAAAATTTGTCGTGATCATCATCAACATTTTGACTCCTACTAGGATACCAATCGAATTCATGATGATAAGTACCACCCTCGTCCCTTGGTAATTTGAGTTACCATCGACAACATCCTTACCTTCCTTCCGTCATAAACTTATTCATGTTATGGATGCAACTTGCAATCCAGCTTGTATTAAGTATTACTGCCTTTTACGTTGAGGAGGTTGTGAGAATTCCACCACCTCTTAAGAATTCTTGATACAATGATGTTCTCACCATCACCATTCTTCTTGGTCCGCGTGTTGCTTCCAACCGGAATACCAATAGGTGAATGATGCTGCTTGAATTCTGCACTTCTAGCAACCCTATTGCTTTGAAGTAAATGGACGACCGTTCATTCTTAGTCTATTGGTTATTGAATCAATATTCTACCATATACCATGCTACCTAAGCCCATATTTTGGGTGCACCGTTCAACCAATGTTATCTCCTTGTTCATTTAGTTATGAAAATCCGTGTTTATGGAAATCTTGATGACTTGTCGCTGAGTCCATCAGTCACCTCCTCATCCCCTCCTTGGTTTAATGATGAACTCTTGTTCCGGAACTCGCTTCCATAGTTCATTTCCCGAGAATCTTACATTGTCATCTCGTCAACTTGTGTTGCACCTTTTCATCTCAGACATCCTGACTCTAAGGTATCCTAACACCAATTAGATCAGATTCTCGGTCAGATATGATGGTTGGAACATATTTCCAAGAGTTATAACATTGGTCTTTATATGACCCAGTAAGGTGATGTCATGCCTAGCACACCTGGCCGAAGGACCTATTGTAATAGTTCCATTTTAGCAAGGTTAGCCATTCTCCCGGAGGAAATTGTAAAACTTATTCTATAAGTTGTTCCTGGTGGATCCTTTGTGTATCTCGAAGCATGTATGTGGTACTCCTATCATCAATAAGAACATTTGAAGCACAATGCTAAATTTACTTTATCAATTATCCAAATACCGTTGTATGGGTAATGTCAGAAATTTCCCTCCCCTTACCTAAAGGGTTTTCTACGTATACCCTACCATGGATATCATGCTCTGCTTGTCCTTGGGAAGGATAGACCCCTGAAATATGTGTTTAAACACATTTTTCTTTCCAATGTTTTGTTTATCTGATAATCGCATATTCCTTTCCATTGTTTTGCTTAACCTTTCTTGTAATCTGACCTAGCGGAGCAGTGATAATTCCCTGCTTAGAAACACATCTTGGTGTACAACTCTGTTAGTAAGACCATGTTACTATTGTTGAAAACATTCCGGTAACCACCGATGGACGAGAACTTTGCCTATTGGTCTGCCTCTTTCGACGAGCAGGAAAATGGTTCTCTTCGGCCCTCGCCCTTGGTACCGATGTTGACACTGACATAACTGATAGGTTTTCCTTTGACCTGCTTTGCTATCATGATCGTGCATGATGACAATGCCCTTCCTATTTTTTAACCCACATGGTGGGCCCATAACCCACAGTTCCACAGAATCGAAACCTGACTCTCCTGTACACCCCTGTTGCTAAAAAAAATCTCGCGTTTGACTCCGTATGTAATTCACAGGTTAGCTTCCTAGAGATGATCTATTCTGGTATCAGACACGATATTTAATCTCGTTGTTCTGGACCCCTTTCACACTTTGTTTCAGACATCGAACGATTGCCTATCCATTTGAAACTTCTCATGGTACCTTCGTACTTTCCTCTCGATATATTCTTAAGTTTCAATTCGAGAGATACTTATGCTTCTTCCCCTGAGTTAACTGTTCGATGCTCAATTTTGTTAGCATTCGTCCTTATAGAGTTTTTTTCCCTCTTATCCTTTCGTAAGTACGGTGAAGATCCTGAAGGAAGGACGACAACTTCATCATGATGCATTGATGCATAGGAATGAAGACATCAATGCTATGGATCGACCTCTTTGAGAAGAGCAACCAAGACCAAGAAGATTCGTTAGTATTTTGTAACAAGACCTTTCCCCCTTACTCCCCTCTTAAATCTGAGGACGAGATTTCTTGTAGTGGAGGAGATTTGTAATACCCCGATAATCAAGCTACAGTAACCTCACCCTAATGTGCCATGTCATCATGTTTTATTAAGCCAATTTGCCACTTGATGAAAATCAAAGTCAAATTTGAATTTAAGTTGCAAGTAAAACTATTATTTCTTCTAGCGGTAAAATAAAAATGTTCGTTGTGTCACAAATATTCACTAAGAAATATTCATGTAGAAAGCAACGTCATTTGCCTCACAGATAAATTCCTATGAAATTAATAAGTGTACGAAAGGCTTTTAAATTGGACTTTCAAAATAAACAAATATTTCAACCTTTGCAAATGCCCCAAATCTTTTTGTGTAGCCCTAGATTATTGCATAGCATTTTGTGCAAAGTTTCTAAATTAACAAAATTCTTTTGATCACTAAACTATTTAGAGGACAATAGCTACTTATTGTGTAAAGGCAAAAAAAAAAGAAATAGGAGGGCCACTGTGCACTTAAGCCCATTAGGAATAGTAGCACCCGCCCACCTCCACATCTCCTTCCACCTACAGGAGAAACGGGATCGTGGAGGGTAATCTAACCGGCCATGGCCGCGCCATGGCGCATGCCGGCCATCCCCCTGTCTCCTTGGAGTATTAGGCCGACCCCCCGAGCCACTCGTCCAACCCTAGGCCTCATCCCTTCTCCCTCGTGTCGCCCCTTCCTCGCAGTACCCACGGCCGCAACCGCCGCCGCCACCTCCCATCGAACCCGCGGCCACTACACTCCTTGAGCCTCGTGAGGATGTCCAGAGGCCGCGCCATCCTCGTCTTCGTGAACTACGGGAATGGGTTCGAGATGTCTCGTGCCACGACGTCGCAATATGGCCGTCTTCTTCAACCTTGGGACGCCGGCTTCCATCACTGATTCGCCATCCCCGGCGCTTCCCCGGGCCCAGTGGTTTTCCCTACTGAGTTGCTGTGAGATCCTATTTGTCTCATCTCCCCCCTACTCGCAGTTGACCACTAGTCATTGATTCCATGATGCACGCACACTGTCGCTGCACGAGGCCATCGTCGGCGTCACGCCGATGACCATTTGGTCAAACACGTGCGTCCACTAGCTTCGCTAGCCCCCGTAGATCAATTCTATTGCATTAGTTTGCCCGATCCCGTGCTCCTTCACAATGGACACACCTACCCGAGCACCGACGGGCACGAACTCGCCGCCATCAGGGCTACGGACCACTCTGACCACCCCACGCCCTCCCGCGCTCACGACGCGCCCCGCTAGCCCCGCCACCCTCGGTTTCTGTCCGTGTGCGCGTCCCGCCATGTCGGCAACGATCGCCGCTGCCCGCGCATGCTACTGCTTGCTGCTGCTCATGCCATTGCTACTTGTTGTTGCTCTACTTCTGCCGCTAGGTGTTGTGCTGATGCCACTGCTGCTGGCCACGACCGCGCCCAGCCCGCCCGCCGGCCGGGCATTGGCCGCGCCCGCGTGCCTGCCGCTGCTTGCTACCTACTATTCCTCTTGCCGCTATTGCTGTCTACCGCGTACTGCTGATGCTACTGCTTGCTTGCCGCTGCTACTTCCTCCTGCTGCCGCTACTTAGTTGTTGCTCCTTGCGCCGCTCTATTGCTTGGCTGCTTTGCATTGTTGCTGCTTTGTACGGCTACTAGATAATGCATATTGCTGCTGCTACCGCTTCTTTGGCATGGCCGCCAGGTCCCTGTACATGGCCGTGTGACTAGGTGTTGCTATGCGTGTGTATGCATAGCCAAGTGCACGTATGTGTTCTGGCACATGGAGCCAATCCAATTAATTAGCGCTAATAGCTAAGGACATGTGTGTCCCATCACTATATAAACCTGTTTAGCACTTTAGTTAAATTATCAGTCAATGACAAGTAGGCCCAACTTCACAATTCACACTTTATTCCAGCTCAACTTTGACCATTGACTGTTGACTTACTGACTGGATGTTGACTTTGACCCTGGCCCCACTGTCATACACTATGGCTAGGATAGCACTAGGTGACAAAGTATATTTTATTTTTAATTCGGAATAATAATAATTCTAGAAAATGCATTAAAACTTTATTAATTAATATAAAATATATCGTTTATTACATAAAAATACTTTGTACATAAAAGTTGCTCAAAACGACAAGACGAATTCAAATACGCAGTCCGTTTGTATGCCACACGTCCCTAGCATAGTGAACATGTAACCGCCCCCTCCGGTTCGACTGTTTGAAAATGTCAAACACCAGGAAAGCTTTCCCACATGTTTAACCCTCTTCGTCAGTATCACATATTACCGCATTAGGGCAAACTTAGCACCGTTATTTGTCATGTCATGCATCTGTTTGCATTATATTCATTGTTTCTTTCCCCTCTTCTCTTCGGTAGACTACGAGACTGACACCGCTGCTGCCCCGATCGACTATGAGGTTGACGACCCATCCTTCTCTGCCGAGCTTCCAGGCAATCCCCCCTTGTTCATCCCGATATCGCCTACTTTTTCCCTCTACTGCTTGTATTAGAGTAGTGTAGCTGTTACTTCTTTCGGATGAACCTATTGTGCTGCATAGCCTGTCCTTGTTACTTTTGTTGTTACCTTTACCTGCAATCCTAAATGCTTAGTATAGGTTGCTAGTATTACATCAGTGGCCTATACTCTTGTCCGTATGCTATGGTATACTACTGGGCCGTGATCACTCGGGAGGTGATCACGGGTATATACTATACTATTACATACTTATGTTGATGAATCGGAGTTGGGGGCTGAAGGGGCAGGTAGTTCCACCCAAGTAGTGGTGGACCTGGTTCCTGGCAGCCCCCCGATTGTTACTTTGTGGCGGAGCGACATGGCAGGTTATGACCACCTAGGAGACAGGTGGGCCTGGGTCCCTGGTCGGCATCTGCGGTTACTTCAAAATAACATGCTAAATGAGATCTTGGTATTTGATCTGAGTATGTCTACGAGCCTATACGCATTAACCAACTATGTGGGAACAATTATGGGCACTCGATGTCGTGGTATCAGTCGAAGCCTCCCAGACGTCGGCGACTGAGTGGCGCGCGCCGGGTTGGACCACGTAATGCAACTCCCTTTGTAATGTAGGTTGCTCGGTCTGCTCACCAGCCGCGTATGCAACGTGCAAGTGTGCAATGGGCGATCGGCCCAGACACCAGCGCGCATAGGCTTTAGACCGATGTGCTGACCTCTATGTTAGGCCTAGTTAGGGTTGCGTGTCGGGGAAAACGAACACCTATGGGGTCACAAAGATCCCTTCTACGTTCAGTGGGGGATTAGCTGCACGAAGAGCAGGTCGAGCCGTTAGCACACAGGGGTTTTACCCAGGTTCGGGCCGCAAAGACGCGTAATACCCTAGTCCTGCTTGTCTGGATATATGTGTTCTTGAGCTTCTGAACTAGCTACAGTGCGAGCCTGGTCCGAAAGTCTGAATCCCCTCTCTGTATGCCTTGGGCCTCCTTTTATACGTAAAGGGGTTCCCACAGTGGCACACATGAGGTGGCAAGTTACAGTGTACGAGCTTATCGTTCGGCACCATAGGACAAACACATTTAATGTGTTGCCTACGTGCCCTCTTGCTTTATCCGAGACGACGATAGAAGCCATCCCATCCTTCGCCGCTCCTCCTTGTTTCGACACGCGTCCACGCTGACAAGGCATGCGGTGCCACGCTGGCTAACTAGCTGCTGTGTTGGCGCAATGGTAAAGCTTCCACGAAGATCTACATGCCACCACACAGGTGTGTGCTTAGTTGGCATGCCGATAGTCGCACTGGAGTGGTGGTGAGGTGGCGAACCCTTGCTGGGTGCAGGTCTGGCTACGGCCCAGCGATCATCCCTGACAAGGCTTGACAGGGGCCCTGGAGTTGTCCCCGGCAAGGTTCTTGCAGGGGATCTTCTCCTTCTGGCCCAAAGTGGATCCGTAGTCTATCAGTCTTTATGAGGATCTTCATGCTGCCAAGCATGCATTCTAAGATCTTGATCTTTAACATTGTTGATGGTGTCAGAGCTCTCAGCCTCAAGGGTGATGGGCTTGCTGTCGCTGCATAGGTCGCCTCGGCAAGGATGTTGCCGGGGGAGGTCCAGCTCGCCTCCTACTCCTTATTCTTCGAGTATTTGTTTTGGTAGTCTTTGTGTTTTGTCTTCCTCTACCTTGCCAAGCCCTGCCGCAGGTGTGGCTGCGACTGCCCGTGCACCAGTAAGGGGTACAGAAGTACCTATACTTTTGTACACTGACAGGAGCCCCCGGGCCTGGGCCACACATAAGCGCAAGGCGTAGTTGGGCCAGGCCCAAAGCAGTGCGTGAGCGTGCGTTGTAGAGATGGATTGTCGCGATCTTTCTCTCAGTTGCACTTATGTCGGATTGTGGGATCCGCAAAACCTTGAGAGGTTCGGACTCTGGGGTGCGTGTGGAGCTCTCAACCTACCCAGCCTAGCTACTCGCGATCCTCCTAAGCCTAGCGCGTCAAGCTCAAACGGACAAAGGGACACAACAGTTTTATCCTGGTTTGTGCCACCCTTGTGGTATAATACCCTACTCCAGCGTTTTGGTGGATTGCCTCGAAGGGCTGAGGATGAGCTAATACAGTGGATGAACAAGCCTCAGGAGGTGAGGTGGTCTTGAGCTGGTGTGGTGTATGCTAGTTCTCCTTGTTCTCCCCCTCTATGGTGGTGGCTAGTCCTATTTATAGTGGCCTTGGTCCTCTTCCCAAATATGAGCGGGAAGGGATTCCACAACGGCTGGATTTGAAAGGGGACAAGCAGTACAGTCTATCCTGGCAAAAGTAATCTTCGCCTGCGAAAACCCTCTAGTCGTGACACTGCGGTAGGCTCGTCGATGACCTCTGTCCTACCATCCTAGCGGTCTTGGTCTCGTTGCACCAGAATGGAAACCTTTGGATGGTTTCTCGGGACTCCGCGCCTGTGGCTTGCCTCTTTGCACCAAAGAGGAAACCTGCACTCTGCGCCCGCTTGGCCTTGGTCATCATGGCTCACGTCAGCTTAGCCTTGCGAGGTAACCTGCATGGAACTCTCCGCCCCTTAGGAGCCAGCCTGAGGAGGCCGGTCCCCATGGGGGTCTTGGCGTTGTCCGCCTCCCGAGGCTTCGCCCCTCGTGAGGGTCTTGCAGTGTTGGTGTTGAGGCTGGGCTGTACCAGGCCGTCGATGGAGCCACATGGCGGGCCGCAGGCAGGCAGGGCTGGATACCCCCAAATCGAGGACGCCGACAGTAGCCCCCAGGCCCAAGGCGCCCTCTGACTTGGCTTCCAGGCAAAGCCAAAGGGCAAGTGCGGAGCACCAAAGGCCCTAACCGCCTGCGGCCTTGATGACGCGTGGCGATTGATGGGACGGGGCGACTCCGCTTCCCCATGCTACCTCGGCAACTGCTCGACTTAACTGGTCGATGCGGCATGCAGAAGGTCATGATGGTGCAAGGTCGTGGATGCCGGCGGTTGGCCTCCCTTGGCTATAAATGTGAGGGAGGGGCAGAGCCCCCCCTCCCATCTCTCCTTCGTCTTGCTCCCGCCCGCTTTTCTCTTCTCCATCTTGCTCTCATGGCGTCGCCGAGGAGGTTTTCGGCGGCCGAGAAGGGGACAACCTCTAAGGAGGGGCCAGCCTCTTCACCTCCTAAGAGAGGCCGCGGCTGGCCCCGCAAGTACCCCGTGGCTGCTCCGGCGGCTTCTAGGGGCCGTGGGCGCGCACCCCCCAAAGGCGGCATTGCTCTTGGCGCTCGTGGTGGCACCTCTTCCCGTGGCAGGGGCCACCGGCTTCGGAGCAGCCCCCATGACGAAGGAAGGCGCGCCGTGATCGTGCGCCCACCTCGGCCGCACTTCTCCTTACTGGACGTGCTTCCTGAGTTTGTGGTGTGGTCAGAGAGCCCGGCCGGCACCTCGCTCCGCCTCCTGCGCTTCTTCTCCGGCGAGCTTCCTTCTTTGGGGCTCGATGGTCTCTGGCTGCAGGCTGACGATTGCTGCAATAGGGCTTCGTCGGTTGGTACCGAGGTCTCCGCCTCCAGTAGCGTGGTCCTGACCCGTGGTTGGCAGACCTTTGCCCGTGTGCGTGGCCTGGGCCGAAGGTGCACCCTCCACTTCAAGTACGATGGCCTGGCGACCCTCTATGTGAGGGTGTTCATGGGGGACGGCCGCCGAGTGGGGTACTGCCCTGAGGATGGCATCGACGATGATGGTGGCGATGGCGAGCCTCGTCTTGGCGACGCGCGCTCTTCCTCCCGCGAGACAGTTCTTCCTCGGGTGGCGGCTACGACCGGCCCCCGCGTCGTCGTGCTCGGGTCGAGGATGTCGGGGGTTCGTCCCGCCGTGGCACTCCAGTGAAGTTGGAGAGGAGTCCGGCATGAAGCTGGGAGCCTGCAAACTTGGACTCAAGGCCGGTGGCCCCGGGTCAACTATGGGAGAACTGGTGAAGCGCTGGGCTGCCTTGAGGCGCTTCTTAAGGATGCGGCACCAGTGCTGAGCTCGTATGCCTTCGGGGCCTCTTTGTTTAGCCTTTCCTTTCTCCTGTAATTTGAAAAAAGAAAGATGTACCCTGCGGGGGCGTGTAATGAACTGTGGCAGTTATGCCGTTTATGCTATGCTTGCTATCTTGATGTTGTGCTGTAATGTTTGCGATCTGGGTGAGTTAAGGTAGGAAAGCTTAGCTTGGTATGTGCAGTCGCTTTTCGCCTCACAAGGACCTGGCCTTGGGTACTTGACGAGGCCCCCTTCTTCAGGGAGCCTTGGGCGCAGCCGCCAGGAGACACGCTTTGGGGTCTCAGGAGCTGCCGCAGGGTAGAGCTGTCTTTGAGGGAACAGAGAAAAACTGTCAAGCGGCTCACTCCTTACGCGAGCCCCCTGCCATAGATTAGCCCAAACCTGATGCACCGCGTCGCGCTGCCCGGGGGGCATGGACATGAGTGGTGCTGGTGTCCGTGGACTCGATCAAAGGGCCCTCGCGAGGATAAAGCTGAAATACCAGGGTTCGGCGTGGTGTGTGCACGCAGAGGCAAGCCCAGGGCGTATACACCTACCTAGCCCAACACGCGAGGCGCGCGAGAAGAAGTGGCGGTCGACTGCCACCTCTCTCATGCACTTAGGCCAAAAACAGCTCAGGAGAAGGGAACAACTCGAGGAACCAGTGTTCGAGAATACCAAATCCATTGAAAGATTACAAAAAAACAGCAAGCAAGTTTGGAAAGCAATTGAACAGCCGCGTCCGGCACCTAATCTAGTCTTCTCACCAACGCGGAGCTAAGTGCTGCCACTAAGACGTGGGAGGGAGCCCCCATGAGGCCCCAGGGCGACTCTCAGTAGACTCCGGGGCATGTACAGCCCCACTCATTATTGTGTGAGAGTGTCACAAGCGGAGACCTTCATAGGACGGAGCCTTGCTTCACAGGCCGGAGCCTTTCTTCAGGGTTAGAACTTCCGGAGGTGCTGGATGTTCCAGGCGTTCTCGATGGGGACCCCGTCTTGCGTCTCCAGGAGCACGACGCCAGGCCTGGAGACACGGGCAATCCTAAACGGGCCCTCCCACATTGGAGAGAGCTTGTACAGCCCCTCCCTGGAGAGCACCCGCCTCAGGACAAGGTCACCCATGTCTAATGTTCGGGAGCGGACGCTGCGACAGTGGTACCGCCGCAGCGCCTGCTGGTACCTCACCGCCCGAAGCGAGGCTTGACAGTGACGTTCCTCCCCCAGCACGAGATCCATCCCCCGTGTGGCGTCCTGCCGCGTTTCATCGAACGCCAGGACCCACGTGGAGTGATGCTTGACCTCATGAGGGAGGACCGCCTCTACTCCGTATACAAGGAAGAACAGCGTCTCTCCTATTGGCTTGGTCGCAGTGGTGCGGATGGACCGCATCACGGACTGCAGCTCATCAAGCCAGCCCCTGCCGCCTCAAGCTTCTTCTTGATGGTCCGGGTCTTGAGGCCCCTCAGGACTTCTGCATTGGCCCTCTCAGCCTAGCCATTGCTCCATGGGTGTGCTACTGAGGCGTAGCAGATCTGTGTTCCAATGTTAGCACAGTATGTTTTGAAAAGGTTGATGGTGAACTACGAGCCGTTGTCGGTGATGATGTGGTTGGGGACCCCAATCCGGCTTACCATTCCCTTGATGAACTTGACGGTCGATCCAGCTGGATGGTGCGCACGGCCTCTACCTCCGCCCACTTGGTGAACTTGTTGATGGCGATGTAGAGGTATCGGTAGCCCCCCTGGCGCCCGAGGGAACGGTCCCAAGATGTCCAGCCCCCAGACCGTGAATGGCCACGTGAGTGGGATTGTCTAGAGGCCCTGCGCGGGCTGGTGGATCTGCTTGGCGTGAAACTGGCATGCTTCACAGGAGCGCACTAGCTCTGTAGCATCGCTGAGCACGGTGGGCCAGTAGAAGCCGATGCGGAACGCCTTGCCCACCAAAGTGCGCGACAAGGAATGATGCCCGCAGTCCCCATCGTGTATGTTTGCTAGCAGCTCGAGCCCCTATTCCATGGAGATGCACCACGACGAAACGTCATTGGGCCTCTTGCGATATAACTCACCATCCTTGATGCAGTGCGTGGTGGCCTGACGGGCCACGCGCTTGGCGTCCTCCTCCTTCTCTGGCAAGGTCCCTTGAAGCAAGTAAGCCTTGAACTCTTCGGCCCAGCATCCTTCCTGAGGCTCGAGCATGAGCAGCAGGCAGGTTCCCGAGGGGTGACCACGGGATGGGGCGCCCGTCTCGGGTGCCCGTGGCAAGTCCTCCGGAGGCGATGCTGGAGCCGTGGCGTGGGCAGTCGCAGATGGCTTGAAGAGCTGCTCCTCGAACACTCCCGGCTCCTGAGGGAGCCTGCGGGAGGCCTCTTGGCGATGTCATCGGCTTCCTTGTTCGTTCCACGTGGCATGTGCTGCAGCTCCACGCCCATGAACCGCTTCAACATTTTGCGCACCTCCTCTAGGTACGCTTCCATGTGCTTGTCCTTAGGCGTGTACTCCTTGTTGGAGAAGTTGACGAGAAGCTGAGAGTCGTCCTTGATGGTGAGGCGCTTCACTCCCAGTGCGGCCGCGGACCTAAGCTCCGCGAGCAAGCCTTCGAATTATGTGATGTTGTTGGAGACTTTCTCGCCTTGCTGAAAGCAGAGTTGCACTGTGTAACAGAGCGTGTCCTTGGTGGGCGAGATGAGGACGGCCCCCGCTCCTGCGCCTTGTCACGCAAATGCCCCATCGAAGTACATGATCCATCCGTTCGGCTCCTCGTCTCCTCGCAGGAGGGAGCAGTAGTCGCCTACTCCGTGGTCAGGAGCGTCAGTCCACTCCGCC
Source organism: Triticum dicoccoides (assembly GCF_002162155.2). Lineage (NCBI taxonomy): Eukaryota > Viridiplantae > Streptophyta > Magnoliopsida > Poales > Poaceae > Triticum > Triticum dicoccoides. Next base: position 246,731,129 of record NC_041387.1, on the reverse strand, counting down.
ATGAAGTCCGCGAGGGCCGCACCCTTGATGACCCTGGTGGTGCTAAACTCAAGATTGAATGCCTGAAGCTCAATGTTCCATTCAGCAACCCGCCTGGTTGCGTTCGGGCTCCTGAGCACCCTCTCCAGCGGGTACGCAGAAACAACCTTGATGGGGTGGACTTGAAAGTAGTGGCGCAGTTTCCTGGAGGCGACCAGGAGTGCGAGAAGGAGCTTCTAAAGCATAGGGTAGCGTGCCCGGGCCTCTCTCAGTACCATGCTGACGAAGTAGACAGGGTGCGGGACGAGGAGGGAGGCATCAGCGAGGTCTTGTTCTTCACGAGGGTGCAGGTCCTCCATGCCTTCACGAGGCTCGCCCTCGGGAGCCTTGATAGCCGCGGGATCAATCATGGCCTCCGGAGGAGTGTCGACCACCGGGTCGGTCGAGGCCCCAGATACATCGTCATGAGGGTGATGTGCCTTGCTTGATGGTTGTGCTTCCTGCTGAGGTTTCTTGTTTGGGCGTTCCTTCCTCAGTGCCACCAGGGCGGCGCTGGCTGAGTGAGGATGGCTGCCAGATAGAGCACCAAGGGCTCGAGAGGGCGTGGTGCCACCATCATAGGCGGGCTAGTCAAATATCTCTTGAGGTTCCGGAAGGCCGTGTCTGCCTCTGGGGTCCACTCGAATGGCTCCTTCCTCTTCATCAGCTTGAAAAACGGGAGGGCGCGCTCCCCCAGCTTGGAAATGAAACGCCCAAGTGAGGTTACGCAGCCCGCCATCTTTTGCATCTCCTTCAGGGTCTGTGGGGGGTTCATGTCCTCTATCGCCTTGACCTTCTCTGGGTTGGTCTCAATCCCTCTGTGCGACACCAAGAAGCCCAGCAGCTTGCCGGAAGGGACCACGAACACACACTTCTCAGGGTTAAGCCGAAGATCCACCTTGCGCAGGCTGGCGAACGTCTCCTCCAGATATTCTATCAGGGTCCTAGCCTCCCGAGACTTCACAACTATATCGTCAACATAGGCCTCTGCGTTCCTCCCGAGCTGCGAACCCAGGGTGATATGCATAAGTCGCTGGAAGGTTGCCCCGACATTACGCAGCCCGAAGGGCATGCATGTGTAGCAGTACGCCCCGCGGGGGGTAAGGAATGCCGTCTTCTCCACATCCTCCACAACCATCTTGATCTGGTGGTAGCCGGAAAAGGCATCCAGGAAGCACAATAGGTCATACTCAGCGGTGGAGTCGACGATCTGGTCGATGCGAGGGAGCGGGAAGGGATCTTGTGGGCAGGCTTTGTTGAGGTTGGTGAAGTCGACACACATGCATTCCTTTCCTCCTTTCTTGGGGACGATGACGGGGTTCGCCAGCCACTCTGGGTACCGTACCTCTCTAATGACCCCTGCGGCTTGTAGCTTATGGGTTTCCTGGACGATGAGGGCCTGCTTCTCTGTGGACTAGCGGCGAGCCTTCTGCTTCACTGGCCGCACGTTCAGGCATACCCTCAGGTTGTGCCCGATTATCCCCCTTGGGACCCCAGCCAGGTGTTTGGGTTCCCAAGCGAATACATCCTTGTTGGCTCGCAAAAAGTTGATCAATGCCTCCTCTTGATCCTGAGGGAGGCCTTCCCCTATGGTGAAGGTAACGCTGGCCGTCCCGTCCTTGCAGACAAGCACTTGCTTCGTCTCGGCTCGGTCTTGGTAGAACAATTGCTTCTTCTTGGCCGGCGCTGCTTCCGAGGCCTCCTCACCCATCTTCTCGCCGGGCAGCACGGATGCGCCGTCCTTAAGGCGAGCTTGAGGGCCTGCAGCGCGCCTTTGGTGTCCCCTGCCACCGTGAGGACACCGTTGCTGCCAGGCATCTTCATTAGGTTGTATGTAGGTTGGGTTGCAGGCATAAACTGGGCCAAGGCCGGGTATCCCAGAATAGCATTGTACGGCAGGTCGATTTTTGTGATGTCGAAATTGATGAGCTCGGTGCGGTAGTTGTCATGGGTCCCAAGGTGACAGGGAGACGGATCTGCCCCAGGGGCCTGGTGGAGCCACCGCCGACCCCAGAGAAAGGCTTGGAGGGGCGGAGCCGCCTGTGCTGCACGTGGAGCAGCCGAACGCCTCCCGGGAGAGCACGTTGAGGCCGGCTCCACCAGTTCTGGTGATTTCCATGTGGCAAACGGTGGGGGTGCAAAGCATTGGGAGAGCGCCTGCTCCCATCGTAGCAGCGGGGTGATCCTTGGGGCTGAAGGTGTGGTCGGCCTTGGGCACCGCCCAGCCCAGGGGAGCCCCCGAGCTCACCTGAGTGCCGCCTACCCACCGATAGAACTGCTTGATGTGGCGGTTAGAAGGTGGTGCCTGCGAGCCACCTAGGAGAGTTGTGGCGACCGGAGGCGCCGGTGCCACGTAGTGGGCGAGGAAGAGATCGCGCAGCTCCTCCCAGGAGGTCCTAGAAGATACTGGCAGGTTGAGCAACCAGGCGCGCTGCGTGCCTACAAGGGCCATGGGGAGCCGGTTGGCCTTCACCTTGTAGTCTCCGCCGGCCACCCAGACTACTTCCTCGTATGCTTGAAGAAAGGGGGCTGGATCTGCCGCACCATCATAGCGCGGCGGCATCTCTGGTCGAAACTTGGGCGGCCATTGCACTCGCTGCAGGGAGAGGGTGAAGCAGCGCAGCCCTGGCGCTTCTTCGGGAACGCGTGTCGACTGGGCCGACGGAGGAGCACCCACCATCGGAGTCAGCGGCACGATCTAGTGGTCGAGGAAGAAGATTCCAACACACCCCTACCTGGCGCGCCAAATGTCAGATTATGGGATCCTCAAGCCCTTGAGAGGTTCGTACTCTGGGGTGCGTGCGGAGATCTCAACCTACCCAGCCTGCCTACTCACGATCCTCCTAAGCCTAGTGCGTCAAGCTCAAAGGGACAAAGGGACACAATAGTTTTATCCTGGCTTGGGCCACCCTTGTGGTGTAATACCCTAGTACAACATTTTGGTGGATTGCCTCGAAGGGCTGAGGATGAGCTAATACAGGAGGTGAGGTGTTCTTGAGCTGGTGTGGTGTATGCTAGTTCTCCTTGTTCTCCCCCTCTCTGGTGGTGGCTAGTTGTTGTAGGGTCAAACCCTAGACGGGATCTTTTCACACATGGAGGGGTAAAAGGAGGAAGAACACTAAAGAACACAAGGAACAAAACACTCAGAAAACCCAAATATCACATCCACTAGAGTAGCATACATGAGATCCACAAGATTACATGAACAATTCAAGGAAAATAGCACTAGGTAAGTTCTTCCCACTAGGTGAGGTCTTGATGATGATCTTCTCCAAGAGGAGGCCTTGACAATCCAAAGGATTCTTCCCTAGGTGAAGGCTTGATCTCCAAAGAGGAGGGGATACAAGGAGCAAAGCTCACAATGTTTTATCTAATACTTTGCTAACCTTCCAAATGAGCTAGGGGATGGATATATAAAGCCTAGGGACGAAATTTGGGGAAAAAGGGATACTAAGGACCAAAAAGTCACTAAAACGCACGGCCACAGAGGAGGAGTCCGGGCACCCGGACCGGTCAGGGGCTCTGGAGTGGGTCGGACCGGGCACCCGGGAGCCAAGGCCCGGGCACCCGGGGTGGCCGCATGCCGCTGAGCGGGGCAAGCCGGGCACCCGGGGTTGAGGGCCCGGGCACCCGGTGGTGGTACTGGAGCGGCCCAGGTCCGGCCGGGCACCCGGGGTGGGCTGGCTGAGGCTCGGGGGAGGGGGCCGGGCACCCGGGGCCTTGGGGCTGGGCACCCAGGGTCTGCTGGCACACCTCCCAGGCAGAGGCCAGGCACCCGGGGTGTCCAGGGGCTGTGGCCCTTGCTTCTTCTCCTTCTCTTCTTTCCCTTGCTTCTTCTCCTTCTCTTCTTTCCCTTGCTTCGTGGTCGCTCGAGTCTCCGTCCTCTCCTTCTCACTATCATCTTCTTGGTACCTAAGCATGAACAATGTTTCTGATGATGGTAGAATCAAATTCTCACACGAACCCAAACGAGACTCGAATAGGAAGGAAGTGACCTCGTTCTCGATGGCGCGGGCACGGGCTCTTGTCATTGGTCCTCTTCATCATCATGGTACTTGGCCAAGTCTTTGACGTTGAAGATGTCGCTAACGTTGTACTTGTCACGTGGGATGTCGACCTTGTAGGCGTTGTCATTGTAGCGTGCAAGCACCTTGAATGGTCCGTCGGCTCTCGGGAGTAGCTTGGACTTGTGTTCCTTGGGAAGCGGTCTTTGCGGAGATGTATCCATACTTGATCACCCGGTTGGAACACCATCGAAGACTTGTTGATGTTGAGCTTGGCTGTTAGGCGTTGTACTTGGCGCTCGATCATGGAACGTGTTTCTTCATGCATCTTCTTGAGGCAGGCAGCTCTTGCACTTGCATCCATGTTTGCTCGTTTTTGAAGCGGTAGAGGAAGGATGTCCAATGGCAACAAAGGGTTGAAACCGTAGACGACCTCGAAGGGGGACTTGCCGGTGGTAGAGTGTCTTGCGCGATTCTAGGCGTACTCGGCGATGGTTAGGCACTCCTCCCACTCCTTGATGTTCTACGCGTAGGAGAGTTGCAAGCGTCCGGTTGGTGACTTCCGTTTGTCCATCGGTTTGAGGATGATACGCCGTGGAAAATAGTAACTTGATCCCGAGCTTGGCGCATAGTGTCTTCCAAAAGTAGCTTAAGAACTTGACGTCTCGATCCGACACAATTGTGTTTGGTACACCGTGCAACCTCAAGATTTCCCTAAAAAAGAGATTGGCAACATGTGAAGCATCGTCTATCTTATTACATGGGATAAATGAGCCATTTTAGAGAATTGGTCCACAACAACAAAAACGACGTCCTTGCCATTTTGAGTCCTAGGTAATCCAAGAACAAAATCCATGCTAATGTATTCCCAAGGTTGATGTGGAATAGGTAAAGGCATATGTAAACCATGGGATTGGGAGTGTGACTTAGCTTTGCAACATGTAGAGCATCGGTTGGTGAAGCGGGCGACATCGCGAAACATCTTGGGCCAATAATAGTTCTTGGAAAGCGTGGCGAATGTCTTGTCGCATCCAAAGTGTTCCATGAGTCCGCCTCCATGAGCCTCTTGCAAAAGGAGCAAACGAAGAGAAGACTCGGGAATGCATAGTTTGTTAGCTCTCATAAGATAACCATCTTTGAGATAATATCGTTCCCAAGAAGTATGCGTCACACACTTAGCATAAAGAGTAGCAAAAGTCACATCACCCTCATACAAATCTTTGATATGATCAAATCCAACTACATTCAATTCAAGTTGAGTAATTAACATGCATTTGCGGGAAAGGGCATCCGCCACCATGTTTTCTTTGCCCTTAATATACTTTATCACATATGGAAAAGATTCAATGAATTCACTCCATTTAGCATGCGGTTTATTCAACTTGGTTTGACCTTTTAGGTATTTAAGTGTTTCATGATCGGTATGTATGACAAACTCATGCGGTCTAAGGTAATGCTCCCACACATGTAACACACGCACTAAAGCGTACAATTCTTTGTCATAGATGGGATAGTTAAGTTGAGCACCGGAAAGTTTTTCACTAAAATATGCAATAGCTCGCTTTTCTTGCATCAAAAATCCACCAATTCCGGTACCACTTGCATCGCAATGAACCTCGAAAGTTTTGTCAAAGTTGGGTAAAGCAAGAATCGGAGCATGTGTAAGAAAATATTTTAGCTCATCAAAAGTGGTTGATTGCAAAGGTCCCCAAACAAAAGGAGCATTCTTCTTACACAAGGCATGGAAAGGAGCAGCAATAGTGCTAAAATATTTCACAAAGCGACGATAAAAACCCGCAAGGCCAAGAAAGCTACACACTTGTTGCAAATTTGTGGGTTGGGGCAAAGTTTTAATCGCTTCAATTTTAGATTCATCAACATCTACACCCTTGGAAGAAACAACAAATCCCAAGAAAACAAGCTTGTCAACACCAAACGTGCACTTTTTCATGTTGGCATAAAGACGTTCCTTGCGAAGAGTTTGTAAAACAACCCTAACATGACTTAGATGCTCTTTCATGGATTTGCTAAACACAAGAATATCATCAAAGTAAACCACAACGAACACCCCAATATAAGGTCGAAGCACAAAATGCATAAGACACATGAAAGTACCGAGAGCTTCCAATAAACCATAGGCATAACCAACCACTCGTACAAGCCAAATTTAGTTTTGAAAGCGGTTTTCCATTCATCACCTTCTTGTATGCAGATTTGATAATAACCACTTTTAAGATCAATTTTTCAGAAAATGGTGGCACCGCTAAGTTCATCAAGCATATCATCTAAGCGAGGAATGGGATGCCTATAACGAACGGTAATAGCATTGATAGGTCTACAATCCGAGCACATGCGAAAACTACCGTTTTGCTTGGGCACAAGTATAACGGGAACGACACAAGGGCTTAAGCTTTCACGTACATGACCGTTGTCGATTAGTTGTTGTACTTGCTGTTGGATCTCCTTTGTTTCTTCGGGGTTGACGCGGTAGGCCTTGCTTGGAAGAGGTGCGTCGGGGATGAGGTCGATCCGATGTTCAATGCCACGTAGAGGAGGGATACCGGGAGGTAGCTCATCGGGAAACACATCCCCGAATTCCTGCAACAAGTTGGGAAACACTAGAGGAAGAGGAGTAGGATTGTTAGTTTTGGTAACCTCATCTTTGCATAGGAGGACAAAGTGGACGACACTCGATGGGTTCTCACACACTTCTCTCATCTCTCTTTTTGTGGCTAGGAGGACTAAGTTTTTCTCTCTTGGTGAAGAGGCACACTCTCTCACTAGTTTCTCCTATCTTTCTTTTTGGTGGTGCACTCTCTCACTAGCTTCTCCATGATGGGTGGAAGCTTGCTTGTCGGCGATCACTTGGCTTGGTGACATTGGTCGAAGCACATACTCCTTGCCTTTCATCTTGAATCTATAGTGGTTGGTTCGTCCGTTGTGGATGACATCGCAGTCGAATTGCCAAGGTCTTCCCAAAAGAAGGTGGCACACGGACATAGGAACCACATCACCCTCTAGGGTGTCCTCGTATGCGCCGATCTTGAAAGACACTTGCACCATGTGCTCCGGTTGAATAGTGCCGGAGTCGCTTAGCCATTGCACCTTGTAGGGACGGGGGTGCTTCTTCTTGACCAATTGCAGCTTGGAACATAGCTCTTCACTTGCCAAGTTGTGACAACTACCTCCGTCGATGATGACCTTGACGGAGCGCCCATTGATGCCGGCCTTGGTGTGGAAGATGTGGCACCGTTGGTCTTCGTCTTGGTGGTGTTGGAGCGTCAAGACCTTGGAGACCATGAGAGAGGGACTTGAATCGTTGTCACAAAACTTGATCATCTTCATCTTCATTCATGCGCCGGTGCATGGCCATGTGCTCAATGGCTTCCATTTCTTCTTCACTCATCGAGTCATATGTGCCGTCATCGTTGAAGATCATTGTTCGCTTGTTGGTGCATTGGAAGGACTTGTGTCCTCGGCCGCCACATGTGAAGCACTTGAATGAACTTGTCTTGACGGGATCATCGGGAGGCGCCGAAGATGAAGGAGTCTTGGATTTGTAGGTGCTTGCCGGAGGACGAGTCGAGGAAGGTGCCACTTGCTTGGAACTTGACTTGTCGCCAGTACTTGGTGATGGTCGAGTTGATGTAGGAGGTGCTGAAGTCGCGGGATCTTGAGAGTAGGAGCCGTAGGTCTTGGACGAGTACTTGGCATATTTGAAGTCATCTTGCACTTCTCGCTCGGCCTTGGTCGCTTGATGAACTAGCTCAAGAAGGTTGGAGTATGGTTGGAAGTCGGCGATCCGCTTGACTGGGTGGTTGAGGCCGTTCAAGAAGCGTTCCATTGTTTGCTCGTCATCTTCCTTGACATTGGCTCGTATCATGGCAATCTCCTTTCCTTCATCGTAGTTGTGGAGGCGAAAAATCTTGTCCACCTTCAATGCCCAAGAGAGATATTCTTCGGGATCATTTCTTCCAGAGAACTTTGGCCTGGTGAACTTGAGCTTGCCGTAGCGGAGTTCTTCATCTTGATAGCAGTTTTGATATCGCTCTTACCTTGGAAAGTCCTCAAATGCTCATTCCTTGTGATGTTGCTCTTGGCATGGAGGATGGTCTTGAAGCTCTTGTTCCACTTGGTGTCTCTCTTGTCTTGGAGGAGGGCGAGGAATGTGCGCTTGGTTGCGCCTTTCTTGTTGCTCTTCGCGTCGGGCTTCTTCTTCTTGTATCTCAAGACGAAGAGCTTCCTCTTGTTCTCTCACTTGGTGGTTGCGGTCTTCAACGACTCTAGTGGCCTCGCGTAGAGCTTGTTGTGCTTCAAGTGCTTGAGCTTGACAGATGGCGTCATCTTCTTGAGGGACTTGACGTGGCGCTTGTGGAGGTACTTGCTCTTGCTCCCTTGCTTCTTGAGGTGCTTGGTGTCGCACCTGTTCACGTTCTCGAACTCGGTCTTGTAAGCCATTGCCATGGAATGGATTTTCTTGAGCTTGGTGATCTTGAGGATGATCACGTCGAGGAAGGCGAGCTCGTGGAAGACTTGCATCATAAGATGAGTAGTCCGAAGATTGCCGACTTGTACAGTGACTTGAGTGGTGCCGTCTTGAAGAAGCGGACGAGGAAGACGGGCGTCGCACAATCATGTTGCGGAGCTCTTCCATTTGTGTGTTGAACTTGTCGTCGATGGATTGATGAAGGTCGGAGGCGAGTTGCTCCACGCGTTCACCCAATGCTATGTTTTCTTGATGAAGCACTCGTTGCGCAATGAACAAGTGGTTCTTGGAGACGAAGCCGTAATCATCACCTTGCTCCTCAAAAAATGAGTTCGACGACGAGTTTGGCCTATCCATCATAACCAAGTGGGGTGAGTAGGAAAAATGAGAGAACAATACCAAAGTTACCTTCTCCGAGGATTGAGGATGTAACAAGTGTCACTCAATGTAATGCCACAATAGGAGAACTGGAACCGGGTTTGTTTCTCACACCTACAAATAAGAGGCTTATGGAGTAGCTCAGTTAGGATGGTGGCAAAAATTTCAAGCAAATGTTAGTCAAGATATCGATAAGGTTGAGAAGGTTCACAAAAATGCAAGTAAAGCAAATAGATCAAACCCAAAGGTATCACTAGGCACACACGCACGGATGATAGATGGGATCCGCACAACCAAGGAGTGAGCTCAAAATGTGCAACCATGGAAAATGCTCTTGTTGTGCGAATGCTCGAGAGACACTAGCTCGATTGCTCAAATGGGCAAGATACGCTTGTGCACCTACCTATGAGAGAACCGTACCGTCTTCAATCCCAACTATGGTATATATGCGATGACCAAGATCATATAACTATGCAAATGGCTCAACTCTATTGCTTACAAGCTCTTTGTTGCTCCTCTTTTGCTTAAAAGCTTTTCTTCTTTTTTTTTCTATGCTTGATGCTTGAGCTGAGTATGATATGAGACAAGTATATATGATATGCATGGGAGAGACTTATGGCACAAGGATGATAACATGATCACTACGGTGCACAATAGTGTGGCCCGACAATTCTCAACTTGCTAGTCTCAATGGGTAAGTAACGCAAAGTGGCTCGGGCTATCAATGCAAAAAGCAAGGTAAGAAGTAAGTGTCGTCGAGGTTACCTTCCTTTCTCACGGTTAGCGGTGAAGATGGCTCCGAGTCGATGATGGTGATGATGATGTCACACACTCCTAAGTAGCCGAAACACATTAGGAAACGGAAATGGCAACACAAAATCGGTCAAATGCGGAAGGTGGGTGTTTTTGTGATGATTTTTTGGATGGGGGCTAATGGTGGTGGTAGTGGAATTAGTGGATGGGGGATGTCAAGAGCTTCCAAACGAGCTAAAGAACACGAAAAACGGACTTGGGAGGTAGAAGTTATGGCCAA
>NC_041387.1:246659465-246720903 GCF_002162155.2 Triticum dicoccoides | reverse complement strand
CCCGGGGGTGCGGGTGCCCAGGGGATCAAGATGCGGGCACCCGATGGTCTTCAGGTTGGGCGGAAATTTTGGGGGAAATGCAAAATTCCGTGGATTTCGTGGTGGGAAGGGTGCGGATTGTTGGGGAGGGGATATATCCACTTGCCAAACATCAAATCCATGGACCAAAACAACCAAATCTCACAAGATCCAACAAATTCCAAGAAAACTTTTTGGGGCTATTTTTTGTGGGGATTTTCGAACTTGGACGAAAAACAACAAAATCTAGCTAGCAAATGGGGGGATGGGACTCCAAGATGTGAATAAACCTTGCTCATGATACCAAGATGTTGTAGGGTCAAACCCTAGAGGGGATCTTTTCACACTTGGAGGGGGAAAAGGAGGAAGAACACTCAAGAACACAAGGAACAAAACACTCAAACAAACCCAAATATCACATCCACTAGAGTAGCATACATGAGATCCACAAGATTACATGAACAATTCAAGGAAAATAGCACTAGGTAAGTTCTTCCCACTAGGTAAGGTCTTGATGATGATCTTCTCCAAGAGGAGGCCTTGACAATTCAAAGTATTCTCTGGGCTTGATCTCCAAAGAGGAGGGGATACAAGGAGCAAAGCTCACAATGTTTTATCTAATACTTTGCTAACATGCCAAATGAGCTAGGGTATGGATATATAAAGCCTAGGGATGAAACTTGGGGAAAAGGGGATACAAAGGACCAAAAAGTCCCTAAAACGCGTGTCCACGGAGGAGGAGTCCGGGAACCCGGGGGTGGAACCGGCCGGGCACCCGGAACGGTCAGGGGCTCCGGATGGGGCGGACAGGGCACTCGGGGAGCCAGGGCCCGGGCACCCAGGGTGCCCGCATGCGGCTGGGCGGGGCAGGCCGGGCACCCGGGGTTGAGGGCCCGGGCACCTGGTGGTGGTGCTGGAGCGTCCCAGGTCCGGCCGGGCACCCGGGGCCAGTTGGTCGGGCACCCGGGGTGGGCTGGCTGAGGCCCGGGGGAGGGGCTGGGCACCCGGGGTCGGATGGCGCACCTCCCAGGCAGAGGCCGGGCACCCGGGGTGTCCAGGGGCTGTGGCCCTTGCTTCTTCTCCTTCTCTTCTTTCTCTTGCTTCATGGTCGCTCGCCTCTCCTTCTCACTATCATCTTCTTGGTACCTAAGCATGAACTAAGTTTCCAATGATGGTAGAATCCAATTCTCACATGAACCCAAACGAGACTCGAATAGGAAGGAAGTGACCTCGTTCTCGATGGCGCGGGCACGGGCTCTTGTCATTGGTCCACTCGGTGCTTGCGATGGTGATGGAGTGTCGGTGCGGGTAGTCGAGGGATGCTCCATATCACTAGTCCTATTCATAGTGGCCTTGGTCCTCTTCCCAAATATGAGCGGGAAGGGAACCCACAACATCCGGATTTGAAAGGGGACAAGTAGTACAGTCTATCCTGGCAAAAGTAGTCTTCGCCTGCGAAAAGCCTCTGGTCGTGACGCTGCGGTGGGCTTGTCGATGACCTTCGTCCTGCCGTCTGGTGGTCTTGGTCTCGTTGCACCGGAATGGAAACCTTTGTCTGGTTCCTTGGGAATCCGTGCCTGTGGTTTCCTCCTTTGCACCGAAGAGGAAACCTGCACTCTGCGCCCGCCTGGCGCCCTCCTGTCCTTGGTCTTCATGGCTCACGTCAGCTGAGCCTCGCGAGGTAACCTGCATGGAACTCTTCGCCCCTCAGGAGCCAGCCTGAGGAGGCCGGTCCCCTTGTGGGTCTTGGCGTTGTCTGCCTCGCAAGGCTTGGCCCCGCACGAGGGTCTTGCGGTGTTGGTGTTGAGGCTGGGCCGTACCAGGCAATCGATGGAGCCACGTGGCGGGCCGTAGGCAGGCAGGGCCGGATACCCCCAAATCTAGGACGCCAACAGCTTCCCCACGACCCGCGTTGAGCGCGTGACGTGGGGTTCGCGCGTGGGATGGGCATGGCACGCATGCATCACTCTGCAGTAAATGGTAAAGAGGTGGCCCGCACCTTCCCCATAAAAAAAGGAAATTCGCAGGGGCACTGCTCATTTACCCTCTCCGCTTCTCCCAATCTTGGAACTATCGTTCCCCTTCTTCTTGCTTGAGCGAAAACCAGAGTTCTTTCTTCTCCTTGCTGCCGCCGCGCTTCCATTGCTCTCAGATCCCTTGCCTCTTCTCAGCTGCCATGGTGCCCAAGGCAAGCAAGGGCAAGGGTGCAGCCAAGGCTGCCAAGGTGAGAGAGGTGTCGAAAAACAAGCTGGTGAGGTTGCAGAAAAACACGCCCTCTTCGTCTCATCAATCAACACGCTCACCCTGAGGGACGAGTTCCAGTACCTATGGGGGAGGGAGACGACGGGGCATCCCGCCATGGTGGCCATCCCCGCCCCCTTCAGCAAGCTTGGTCTGAAAACTTATCCTTTCTTTGTTGATTATTTTTCCTGCGGCCTCTGCCCCCTTTCTCCGACTTCTTCAACGACATCATGCACACATTCACTTTCCGTCTTCTGGATTTCACGCCAAATGTTGTGGCGTGCATGGCTTTCTTTTCCCATCTTTGCGAAGGTTTTGCCAGGGTTCATCCCAATACGACACTCTTTCACCACTACTTCACCCCCGTATCCAGCCAGTGGAAGCCGTTTCTGGCTGCGTTACTTGGATGGCTTCGAGCAAGGGTGTGTATCTGGAGGGAGGCCAAAAGGAGCGATGGGATGAATGGCGGGGCCGGTGGTGCTGGATTGTGGAGGAGGACCCGCGGTTGTTTTGCGAGGTTCGCCGGACTCCGCCGGTCCACGGCAACGACTGGAGCGATCTCGACCCCAATGACAAGAAGCTCACGGTCGCCACCACCAAAATTCACCACCTTGTCATCGTTGGCCTCACCCTGGAGATGATTGGGGCTGACTTCATCCGCCTCCATATCGCCCCTTTGCATCAAAAGGGGAGACTGGCCTGGGATTTCAAGAATGCAGCAAATATCATGAGGCTTCGCCCTAGCCTGAAGCATAACTTTCACGGTGATGCAGCATGCATGCATCTGCCAGAGGCTCTTTCGGCTCAAAGTCGACGAGGATGGCAACGCCGAGAGGACCGACATGGCGGCAAAGACCAGCAAGACCAGCAACCTGTTCAGGTTGCCGATGGGGGTGCACCCATTGAGCAACAACTCTCACCTGGCTGACATCATTGCTATGATGCCAGTCTTCAACTCCCATGGCTTGTACCCAACCTGGGACGAGCCAAAGGCGGAGCTGGTGTAGCAGTTCTCCGACAACTTGTCGGAGGGCTCCATTTGTGCCAAGCCAGAGCTCATTCGCCCCGCCCCCGACGAAGAGGTGGCATATATTTCTGCCAGGGCAGTTGAGGCAGCACTCGCCGCGGAGGCCGGCAGCTACGGCACCGTGGTGGATGAGGCCGAAGAGGAGAGGAGATTCATTGAGTGGATGGGGCCTGCCGGGGAAACCAGCGGCGCTGCCGGCAGGGCCCCCTTGCTGAAGAAGCGGACGAAGAGCCGGCTGAGGAAGCATCCAAGGCAGACGAGCCCTCGGCCCCGAAGAAGAAACGTGTCCTGCAGCGGACTGGCTCCAACGAGGTAGTCTAGTCCAGCAGGGCCACGCAACGGCAAGAGGCCTAGGCATAGCCCATGCGCCAGACGAGGCGCGCGGCTGCGGCGGCAGCGAAAGAAGTCGCGGTAGCAAAGAGGCCACGGCCGCGGCAGCGAAGAAGACCACGACTGCTGCCTCCTCCTCATCCAAGTGTGCAAGGACCCCATCTCCTTCTCCCACGGGCACCATCCCAATGGCCGATTATGAATTGGGTCTTTCAGCCCGAGGAGGAAAAGGAGGGTAGAGGAGGAAGACGAGTAAGTACTTCGCGCCCTCATCCATCCTTTGATCTTCTACTTTGATTGTCTTGCCTTGTCTTGATCTTGTCTTTCACAGTGACATGGAGACACTGGCTCAGCGGGTGGCGAAGAGAGCCAAAGCCTTGACGGGCGACGAGCCCCCGGCAAGCACTCCACGTGCGTCGGGGACGATCTTCATTAGCCCGGAGTCCAGCCCCGAGCGCAGCCCCCATGCTAGCCCCCACCGTAAGTTTGTTACATGTTTCTTGCAGGCAGGCATTGGAGCGTGCAGCCTTATTGATGATCTCGTTGGGCCCGTAGGAGGAGAGCAGTAGCAGGAGGAGCCACTAGGGGCCACGCTCGACATGCCACCCCCATCGACTACGCCGACCAGAGGGACGTCTCCGGCAAGGGCACTCACCGACGAGCCCATGCGCACGGACAAGGAGGTGGCGGGCACAGGTGCTGGCGATGATACGTCCTCCCCACTTACCGTGAGTAAGTCACTCGCCTCTGCTCCTTACCATTGTTGCCTTGATTTCTTTCCTTTTCTCTGTCTTGAACTCTTTTGATTTTGGCCTTGCCTCACTCCCCTTTTTGGCTTCAGATCCTCCACTAGTAAACAAGGCGGACGTCGACGCCATGATCGTGGAGACCGCTAAGGCTGCCGAGGCCGAGGCCGCCAACATCCCTGCTGAGGAGGCCGCCAGGGGATCTGCCGAGGAGGCCAGCAAGGGCGTCACCAAAGAGGCCGCCACGGGGCCTGCCGGTGAGGCCAGCAAGGCCGCCACTAGGGAGGCTGCCAGGGAGCCTGCCGGGGAGGCCGGCAAGGCTGCCACCAAGGAGGCCATCGCGGGGCCTGCCGGGGAGGCCGGCGAGGCCGCCATTGGAGAGGCTGCAAGGATCCTGCCTGGGAGGAAATGCCGGTGGCCAGCCTTCCTCCTCCTTAGCCTCTTCCCCGAGAAGGTACTTGAAGGTTGGTGATGATCTTTTCGTCAGCATCCCAGGAGTGGCAAGCACCAGAGCGCCAACCAAGGGGGAGGTGTTCAATGAGGAGATCCTCACCGCCACCAGGCTCTAGGTTGTTGACGAAGCGAGCATCAGCAGTGGTGGCTCCAAAGAGGACCAACTCCTTCAGGCCATGAGCGCCAACTTCCACAAGCTCCAAGCTCTCCATCAGGCTCGCAAGAAGAAGGTGGACTCCAGGATGGCAGCCGTGGACAAGGCCGAGGCAGACTTCCAAGAGGGCGTCACTTAGATGCAGGGCTGGTTTGCCAAGGCCCGACAAGATCTGAGGGCCGCCCAAGACCAGCTGGACGAGCATCAGCATGAGCTCCTCCTAAAGCAGGCTGATATTGAGAAGGCTTAGGAGGAGGCAAAGGCGAAGGCCGCCAAGGATGAGTCCGACCAAACATAGCGCCGCATCTCACTCGATGCTTAGGAGGAGGACTTGGTTGCTCGTAAAGTAGCACTTGCCACCATGCTTCGCGCCAAGGACGAAGAAATTGAGAAGCTCGTCACGTAGCGGACCCAAGATCTGATGCAGAAGCACATAGAAGCACTGGATGCTCTAGTCCTAGACCATGCCGGCAAGTTGAAGGAGGTCATCGACCGTGCTGAGGCCACAGAGGCCGCCAGGGTTGAGCTGGTCGGCAACACGGAGAAGCTGGAGGTGGACCTGGCAAAGCTCAACAAGGAGATCTCCACGCTCAAGGGCGACATAAGAAGACTCTCTATGACCTGGCGGAGATGCAGACCACCATATCTAACAAAACCAAGCTGCTCTCCAAGGTCGACGATTCCATTGCCGATGTGAAGCTGAAGTTGGATACCCAGGAGAAGATGCTTTTGGAGTCCCAGGCTCGCGAGATGACCTTGACCAAGGAGCTGGCGGACGAGCAGCTGCTGCTGTGGACTACCGTTGTCGGTGTCAAAACCGGCGGATCTCGGGTAGGGGGTCCCGATCTGTGCGTCAAGGCTGATGGTAACAGGAAGCAAGGGATATAGATGTTTACCCAAGTTCGGGCCCTCTCGATGGAGGTAAAACCCTACTTCCTGGTTGATTACTATTGAAGATATGGGTAGTACAAGAGTAGATCTACCACGAGATCATAGAGGCTAAACCCCAGAAGCTAGCCTATGATGGTATGATTGTAATTATGATCGGCCTTCTAAGGACCAACCTCTCCGGTTTATATAGACACCGGAGAGGGCTAGGGTTTACATGGAGTCGGTTACAAGGAAGGAAACACAATATCCGGATCACCAAGCTTGCCTTCCACGTAAAGTAGAATCCCATTCGGACACGGGACGAAGTCTTGAGTCTTGTATCTTCACGCTTCAATAGTCCGGACGTTCTACACAGTCCGGCTGTCCGGATACCCCCTAATCCAGGACTCCCTCAATAGCCCATGAACCAGGCTTCAATGATGATGAGTCTGGCATGCAGTATTGTCTTCGGCATTGCAAGGCGGGTTCCTTCTCCGAATACTCCGAAGTAATTATCGAACACGTAGACCATGTCCGGATCTGCAAGATGATCTCCACATGGAATAAATCTGATCTGCTGGCAATCTTCGTGCGTCATGCCCGTGCATCGTGGCCTGGTCCAATGCAAACCGGCGTTTCTTACCCCACCACGACTCGTGTTACAAGGCGGTTTTATTGGCATGTCCCGTCGAGGCAGAGACCGCGTTCCTCTTATTACGGGATTTTCCATTAATATGGGCGTTCGTGACCCCACGACGGCCGTTGGTATAACTCCGTATGATTTTAGATAAGCCTGAAATGGTCATACCGAGGACTCTTGATATTCACCCCCTTTATAAAGGGGTCGAGGCCTATGCCTCTTTTCCATCTTCCTCGCGCCTTCTCGCACCTCGAGTTCTAACACCCGAAACCCAAGCTTCAACACCCCGGATCCTCCAATATGTCTGGATCCGTCCCTCAAGGCCGGTGGGTGGCCTCCTTGATTCAAAAGGAAGATATTGTGAAGCTTAGGGAGGTCGGATACCTGACCGCCGACATCCAGCACAGGCTTCCTGCTCCAGGGCAGGTCATCCCCACACCGGAGCCTAATGAGTGCGTAGTTGTCGTCCCACACTTCCTTCCCGGCTTGGGCTTCACCCTCGACCCCTTTGTGAGGGGGCTCATGTTCTATTATGGGTTGGATTTTCATGATCTGGCTCCAGACGCCATCCTCCATATCTCGTCGGTCATTATCGTGTGTGAGGCTTTTCTCCATGTCACCCCACACTTCGGCTTATGGCTTAAGACCTTCAATGTGAAGCCGAAGACGATCGAGGGGAGACATGCGGAATGCGGGGGTGCCATAATAAGCAGGAACGCCGATGCCCCATGGCCAGAGGGTTCTTTCC
Organism: Triticum dicoccoides; assembly: GCF_002162155.2. Lineage (NCBI taxonomy): Eukaryota > Viridiplantae > Streptophyta > Magnoliopsida > Poales > Poaceae > Triticum > Triticum dicoccoides. The sequence continues at coordinate 246,713,676 of NC_041387.1, read as the reverse complement.
CGGAAGTATCCGATGTATGGCAACGGAGGTGGTTTTATGTCACGGCTCCCAGAGGCACAAAGTGGGTGGCTTCTCCCGAGTTCCGCTTGGGCCCTTCGTCACACCTAGCGTCTTGGACCGATGTAGGGCGGAATTGGGGGCCCGCTGGTGATGTACCAGTACTGCAGAATCGCATCCGGGAGCTTCTTGAGAGGGACATTAACCTTGTCAGCATAATGCAAGTGATGTTAATCCGACGGATGTTGCCGTGCAACGCCGGCCTCTCCGGATGTGGGAGTTCAATCTGGAGGGTCCGCGGACTGTCAAGCACTTCTTCGGCTTGAAGCTCGAAGAGATGTGCAAATTATTCTTCGGACAGAAAGTAGAGTGTCCGGACACCACCGAGGATGCGGGCCTAAGCTGCAATCGCCTAGATATACAAGTAATCTTGACACCGGACAACTTGTTTAGCATTTGTTATAATTGTTTATTCTAAAATCATCTGTGGCCAGGAATGGCTCAGCAAGGTGGAGAGAATCAGGTGTCCGGCGCCACTTCCCGAAGGCTCGCCTGGCCCTAGCATGGCCAAGATGCTCGACCGGGTACTCAGCAGAATGCCCTCGGGGAAAGACAAGGGGAAGAACGAAGAAACCGAACTCCACATGCTACGCATCCGAACCGGGGGAATTGTTACCTCCCCCAAGGAGGATAGTCGGGAAGGGCAGACTAAGGCCCCCTCCCCGCGCGGGAAGAAGAGGGCCGCCTCTAAAGAATTGGAGATGGAGATGCCTAAGCAAGGGAAGAAGGCATCACCAAGGGGCTCTGCCGCGACGGGCATCCTCGCCGCGTTATGCTCGCCAACGGGCCAGCCCTCCACCGAGCCGTAAGTCAATCGTTAATTCGAAGGTACTATGATTCTCCTAGATCAGTAACCAGGATTCGCCTTCTGCAGTCCGGCTAGCAGCTCTTCTCAACAGAGTTCGTCTTAGGGGGATCTTCCTCCGGAGATGATGGAGAGCGAGACCCCACCTACCTCTCCGACTCACGAAGCGGGCGATACCGAGGTGTCATCATGGAGGAGTCCGGATCTGCCAAAGCCGGAAGTCAACGCATCAGCCGCCCTGAGCCTGGAGCGTTTGGCTCCCACGGGGGGCGATGGGAAGGGTCCGGCGCAGTTCGATGTCCGGCCGGACGTACTGACGGGCTTACTGGAGCGAGCTGCGCTCTCGGAGGAGCACCGCTCATTAATGAGTGCGGTGCTCAAGAAGATTTTGTCCGCTACAAGCGGTTTGAATGAAGCATTCACAAGCCTGCTCAGAGGCTTTGAGGTATGTAATGAAGAGTACACTATTTCTTTGGCTGTGAGGCACGCGCTAGGTGTGCTCCATATAGATAGTAGCCCCTGAGACTCTGGTTGCCAGCCCTAGGCGGCAAACGGGGGATCATAAACCAATGATTGTGCTATAAATATGTGCAGGTACCTATGGGTCTGGCCGCCGGCCAGTCCATTGAAGTTGCCGAACTAGCAAGGCAGATTGGATCAATTGATGCCGATATCACGCTAGTGAATGAGCGGCTGGACAAATCATAAGGTATGTGCCCTGCCTTCCCTTGTATAGGAAAATGTGAAGGTGGCATGATATTAATGTAGTATGTTTGGACTGCAGATGGTGCTGCTGCCGTGGAGGCCCTAAGGGCGGAACTTGCTCAAGCCAAGGAACAAGCTCGGGCGAGCAATGCGGCTGCCCTAAAGGCGGCAAAAGAATTGAGGGCCGAACAGGCTGCTCATCGCCGAAGGGAGGAAAAGATAGCCGAAATGGCTATTGAGTTAAAAAATGTCGCTGACCGGTATGAGCTCCTTAAAAAGGAACATGAGGATAATTCGGCCGACCTGAAGAAGGCACTGAATGCCACCAAGGAAATCCGGGCCGAGCTCAGGGGTGCGCGGGAGGAGCTTTAACAGGCCGGTAAAATCGCGGCTGGGGGCTCCTATTTGCTGTGGACGAAATTTTTCGATCCGAAGTACGCTCCCCTGGATGGACTCTGGAGTCGTGCGGACGCATATGCGGATTTGTGAAGAGTACGGCTGACGGTGCCGAGTTCTTCAAAGATGAAGGTGACAAGGAAGTGGAGAAGCTTTTCTGGTCGCAGTTCCATGCTCCCACTCGCCCCCTGCCGTTAAGTGACAAGATGGCTGCTGTAGCGGAGCTTCACAGGCTGTTCGCGCTTGCAATGTGGTCTGTAATAGACCATCTTTGGCCAAAGGGGCCTAAGCCGGACATTTACTTTGGTTTGGTGCAACAGTTCCTTGGGGCCGTGCCTCGGATCGATGCCATGAGGAGGTTGGCGTGTATAGAGGGTGCACGGATGGCTCTTGCCCGCGTTAAAGCCTATTGGACGGATATGGATGCCACCATTATAGCGGCCCAGGATCCGGTGGGGGCCAATATCGGGCCGAGCACTACTTGGCGCAGGTCACAGAAGGTGCCTGCCTAATAGAGGCGCAGTGCTCGAAGAATTCCTTGTTCGAATGATGAACTGAATCATTGTAAAAACAATGTTTATTTTGATTATGAGGCTATATTTATATTATTTGCCTGAGAGTATGATTGTGTCCCCTGTGCGGCCGTTTATATATATGTATATATAAATATGTACTCCGAAAGTTAGCAGTCGTTGGCTTCAGCCCCCACGCATACAATGCGGGGGTGTTCGCGAAAAATATGCTTAATCACACTTGATCCAACATCTTGGTCCATTAAGGAGGTGATCGCACGTCGAACTAGGCAACCGGACTATATAGCTGCAACACTTTCGCTTAGCCGTGGGAGTCTAACGTTGGGGCTACTATGTAGCCCCTGGTACTTTCGGGTGCATCTGAATACGGGTGCGTATGTACATGACCGGGAAATGGCCCTTCGTTAATGCGTAGGAATACTAAAGATTCCGGTGAGTCTTCGAGTGGTTGAACAGTCTCTCGCTGCATCATGACAGTCAGTTTTCGGCTTTCTCTACTGAGGTGCTCATCCAGGATAACCAGGGCACAATCGTAGTAGTTCTCCTTTGGCCACCTTAGCCAATAATAACGGACATAAGGCGGCAAACCCAGGAGCCGGGCAAACCCAACATTTGACCAAAGACATGATTCGGAGCTGATGCATATAAGGCCATACTCGTGACGCCGAACACTCCCGAAGGTATTCAGACTTTATAATAGATGATGGGCTCAAATATGCCCATTCATTATAAACCCTGTGTTTCCAGGTATGTGCGTTAATCTGTCGTGGCGAAATGCCAAAACGGCAGTATCCTCTATGGGTATGGAACCCATCAGATGGTTAAACAACAAGAGGCAATAGAAAAGGTTTACACAGGGGCTTAATCTAAATAGAAACCTGTTGAACAGGGCCCTGCTGCACGTCTGCGCTTTGTCTCCGTTGTGCCGTATCCTGGAAGGGTATCGCGCGAATGTTGTCTGTGGAAAAAGAAAACTCATAGGAGATTACAACGTAAGTATGCGATGGATAGTAAAAGTGTAAGATGTTGGCCTGCCAATAAGGTTGAGCCAAGTGTGGGGTTTTATTAAGTATTTAAAGTCCCTGGTATCCGCTATAGGATTACATATACGGTGCCCTGGTTCGATCTGGGCTACCAGACTCGTCTAACCATGTCTGTGGTCTTAACGACCAGTCATATTTTTTTTGATATTGGAGGTCGCTTATAGTCCGGCCGCTAGGGTCGTCGCGTGTTCCTCTACGCATGAAGAGCGCTCTGTTATTCCGCTAATGGTGATGATGCCACATGGACCGGGCATCTTGAGTTTAAGGTAGCCACAGTGCGGCAATGCGTTGAAGCGGGCGAAGGCCATTCTTCCGAGCACTGCGTGATAGTCGCTTTGGAAGGGTGCGATGATGAAGAGTAGTTCTTCGCTTCTGGAGTTGCCTAGGGAGCCGAATGTTACCTCCAGTATGATGGAGCCCCTGCTGTAGGTTCCACGCCTGGTATCACCCCTTGAAAGGTGGTGTTGCTTTGGCTGATTCTGGATGGGTTTATCCCCATCCTGCGGACAATGTCCTCTTATATTAAATTGAGACTACTGCCGCCGTCCATGAGGACCCGGGTGAGACGGTATCCGTCGATTATTGGGTCAAACACCAAGGCCTTTGATCCTCCGCGCCGAATACTAGTTCGGCCGTCCAAATGATCGAAAGTGATCGGATAAGACATCCAATAGTTAAGTGTGGGTATGATGGGCTCTATATCGTGCGCGTCTCTATGCGCGCGTTCATGCCTTCTCATGGATGTACGCGTCGCGTGGATCATGTTCACTGTTTTAACCTCTGGCGGGAATTTTTTCTGTCCCCTAGTGTTCAGCTGGCGAGGTTCATCCTCGTCCTCACTTGGTGTTTCCCTTCCCTTGAGTTCGGCATTTATTTTGCCGGCCTGCTTGAAGACCCAGCACTCTCTGTGCGTGTGGTTCGCAGGTTTGTCAGGGGTGCCATGAATTTGGCATAGTCTGTCCAGGACTCTGTTCAGACCGGACGGTCCCTCTTTACTGCCTTTAGATGGCTTATTTTGCAGATTAGGTCGAGAGCCCCTGAATCCGGCATTAACTGTCATGTTATCCGGGCTCTCTTCCTTGTTTTGGCGTTTGTTTTTATGACGCCGTGGCTTCCCGTTGCCATCCCTTATTTCAGATGTGCTGGGGTCGCTGGGGCCTTTACGGGCTAGCCAGCAATCTTTGCCCGCGCAAAAGCGGGACATAAGGCTTTTTAGGGATGCCATTGTCCTTGGCTTTTCTTGGCCGAGGTGTCTGGCGAGCCACTCGTCACGGATGCTGTGTTTGAGTTTGAATGCCGCTAAGGCTTCAGCATCCGGACAATCGACAATTTGATTCTTCTTAGTGACAAATCTGTTCCAAAGCTTGCGGGCGGACTCTCCGGGCTGTTGGATTATGTGACTTAAATCGTCAGCATCAGGAGGCCAGACATAAGTCCCTTGAAAATTCACCCTGAAAGCGTCCTCGAGTTCCTCCCAACTCCCAATTGAATTTTCTGGGAGGCTTTTCAACCAGTGTTTAGCTGGTCCCTTTAGTTTGAGGGGAAGGTATTTGATGGCGTGGAGGTCATCCCCACGAGCCATATGTATATGTAGGATAAAGTCCTCGATCCAGACCCTTGGGTCTGTCGTTCCGTCATATGCCTCTATGTTCACATGTTTAAAGCCCTATGGGAATTCATGGTCCAGTACCTCTTCGGTAAAGCACAGGGGGTGAGCAGCCCCTCTGTATCTGGATGTGATGTGGCATGCCATCGGCTGTTGTTGTGTCCAGTGTTTATTCCGAACTGGTATTTGATTGTCATAATCATTTTGACAACCACAGTCCCCCGCCGGGGTGTGTCCTTTAGATCCGTAGATGGACCTAGCTGCGCCAGCTTTCTTCTCCAGATGTTCACGTGGATCGTGCGCGGCGTCGGTAGTTGCTTTGTTGCGGTTATGGAGTGGTACGTCTGGCCTCCTGGTCGTGTTACTCTTTGGTGGAACGGCCTCATCGTCAAATTCTGGAAGTAGCTTGTGTTTTGGGTAGCTCTTTGTATGGAGATCGTCGCTATATCTTTCTTCAGTGTCTAGCACTTTGTTCCATCTGCGGTTGAGCATTTCCTATGCGGCTTTAAGCCGTTGGTTCTGCTTCTTCAGACTTCTCGCTGTGGCCATAAGCTTTCTATGGAGGTTATCTCATTCCACGCGTTCTTTTGGAATGATGAATGCATCGTCGTCCGGACTGTCTTCTTGTCCTGGGCCAGTTTGATGAACTCGTCCCTCTGGATCATTGTCCTCGAGCGTCTGCTCCGAACTATGTTTGGCGTGACCTGGTTCGTCCTGCTCCATCGCTGGTTCCATATGGTCATTGTTGCCTTTCGGGTTGACCGGAGTGTCGATCCTTCTGGCGTCTGCGGAGTTGCTTTGGCTTTTGCCCGGGGGTTTTATCTTCCGGATTGTCACTGTCGTCCTCCTTGGGCGTATCCACCATGTATATGTCATGTGACGAGGCGGAAGTCTAGCACCCCATAGATTCTGAATATTCTCCTACATCATCGTCCATACCGTCGATGCCTTCGGAGTCGAAGTCAAGCGCATCGGTTAAATCATCAACCGTGGCTATGAAGTGAGTGGTGGGTGGGTAACGAATTTCTTGGTCGTCTGCTTCCCACTCGAGCCGGACATAGTTCAGCCCGGAATTTTCTGTCAAAGAGAGAGTTTTTAATGAGTTCAGCATGTCGCAAAAGGGCGAGTGCTGGAAGATGTCCGCAGCGGTGAACTCCATTACCGGGGCCCAACCTGGCTCGACTGGCCCAGGAGTGCGCGAATAGGAACCTACACCCGGATACGAGTCCGGGGGTCTGGAGTCACAGGCCTCCTCAGAAGTGAGGCCTGTGTTCGACTCTTCCGCCGATGAGGGTACGGCCTGTGGGGCGTGATCCATCCCTCCATCCTCGGGCAACGCAGCCTGCTCCGGATTTGAGTCCGGTGCTACTGCAAGGGTGATATCCCAAGAGTTGCCCGACAGCAGGTCTAGGCCATGCCTTTCGTGACTGTCTGGTGCAACTGGCATAGGCTCGAATCCGTCGAAGATCAAGTCTCCGTGGATGTCCGCTGTGTAGTTCAGGCTTTCGAGCCTGATCTGATGGCCAGGGGCCTAGCTGCCGATGTGCTCCAGATGGCCAAACGAATTGGCCCGCAGGGCGAAGCCGCCGAACACGAAGATCTGTCCGGGGAGAAAAGTCTCACCCTGGACCATGTTGTTGATGGTTGAAGGAGCCATCGAGCTTTGAGGTGACGACACAGAGGAACTCTCAATGAAAGCACCAATGTCGGTGTCAAAACCAGCGGATCTCGGGTAGGGGGTCCCGATCTGTGCGTCAAGGCTGATGGTAACAGGAAGCAAGGGACACAGATGTTTACCCAGGTTCGGGCCCTCTCGATGGAGGTAAAACCCTACTTCCTGCTTGATTAATATTGAAGATATGGGTAGTACAAGAGTAGATCTACCACGAGATCGTAGAGGCTAAACCCTAGAAGATAGCCTATGATGGTATGATTGTAATTGTGATCGGCCTTCTAAGGACCAACCACTCCAGTTTATATAGACACCGGAGAGGGCTAGGGTTTACATGGAGTCGGTTACAAGGAAGGAAACAAAATATTAGGATCGCCAAGCTTGCCTTCCACGCAAAGGAGAATCCCATCTGGACACAAGCCGAAGTCTTGAGTCTTGTATCTTCACGCTTCAATAGTCCGGACGTTGTACACAGTCGGGCTGTCCAGATACCCCCTAATCCAGGACTCCCTTAGCCATCACTTCCCACAACGAGCTCATGGCCGGCGTGAAACTTTGGACCAGCCGCCTTGTGGACATTGCGGAGAAGCTCACTGCACAGCTGTCTTCCATGGGCATGCCAAGTTTTAGGTTCTCCCATGAGGGGAATGTGACCGACAGCGCCAGGCTGACTCTGTTCTTCGGGCGTGTGCTCGACGCCCTGAAGTTGCTCCAGTCTAATAGGGCGGCCTACCTGGCCGAGGAGTCCCGGAAGCTTTGCTGGGGCACCTTGACCAAGGTGCTCACCAAGGTGGCGCAATGGAACCCCAGCATTGACTTCACTCAGGCGCTTGACAACTTGCTGGAGGGCGTTGGCCATCAGGCGCTCGAGGAGCGCATCGAGCCCATCATCAGCTGCGTCAGCGGAGTCATGAGGCTGAAGGGCCAGCGCCGAGATTAACTGCTTCGTTTCTTGTCGTCGCTGCGAGTTCGCATTCAAGACAATTTATCTTAAGTTAGAATCGTGGCAACTGTTGATGTAATATAACTCTGCTATGCCTTGAACTGATTGCCTGTTATCTTCCTATTTAGTTCATCCTTGTATTTTCTGCACCCTACGCTTAATTGGATAGACCAGCCAACACGTGCACCCCTTGCCGCAGGCGCTAGAAGGACAGATCATTAGCAGCCTGCAGAGGGCGTTGATGCCAAAAAGTTACCTTGCCGCTCTCCCGCAGTCACCTATGCTGTCGAGTGGACTCGAAACAGAACGGGGGCACTGTTGATTACAGCAAGGTACCCCGCCGTCCTTAGCAGAGCGCAGCACCTGAGCTGTTCAGCGGACTCAAATAGAACAGGGGCGTTGCCAATCGCGGCAATGTTCCTTTTGTGTGCAGGTTCTCCATACAAGGACCGTAATCATCAAGGAAGATAACCTTATAAAAGGAAGGGTTACTCATGGGTTGGTATGACTTAGCTCTTAGTTGTCGTGCGGGTCGCCATCGCGGCTGCAGACGACGCCGCTCGCCTAGCTTCTTGCACTAGGGCGGCGTAGATGATCCTGATCTCCTCCACCGCCGGTGACTGCAGCATCGCCCGTCCGTGCGGGCACGGGCAGAGCGGCTCCAGATGTGCCGATCACTGCGATCGTCTTCTTCTTCGGAGCCATGGCGATGAAGAAGCTACTCTACTAACTAACAGACCAGATTCTCACAACCAATTCCCCCTACCTGGCGCGCCAAAGATGTCGGGGAAAATGAACACCTATGGGGTCACAAGGATCCCTTCTACGTTCGGTGGGGGATTAGCTGCACGAAGAGCAAGTTGAGCTATTAGCACATGGGGGTTTTACCCAAGTTTGGGCTGCAAAGATGCGTAATACCCTAGTCCTGCTTGTTTGGATATATGTGTTCTTGAGCTTTTGAACTAGCTACGGTGCGAGCCCGGTCCAAAAGTCCGAATCCTCTCTCTGTATGCCTTGGGCCTCCTTTTATACGTAAAGGGGTTGCCACAGTGGCACACATGAGGTGGCAAGCTACACTGTACGACCTTATCACCCGGCACCGTTGGACAAACGCATTTAATGTGTTGCCTATGTGCCCTCTTGCTTTACCAGGGACGGCAACAGAAGCCATCCCGTCCTTCACCGCTCCTCCTTGCTTCGACACACGTCTAGGCTGACGAGGCATGCGGTGCCACACCGGCTAACTAGCTATTGCATTGGCGCAATGGTAAAGCTTCCACGAAGATCTACATGCTGCTACACAGGTGTCTGCTTAGTTGGCACGCTGATCGTCGCACTGGAGTGGTGGTAAGGTGGCGAAACCTTGCTTGGTGCGGGTCTGGCCGCGGCCCGGCGATCGTGAGTTGTCCCCGGCAAGGGTCTTACTGGGGGTCTTCGGCTTCTCGCCCAACGTGGATCCACAGGCTATCAGTCTTTATGAGGATCTGCATGCTGCCAAGCATGCGTTCTTAGATCTTTGTCTTTAACATTGTCGATAGTGTCAGAGCTCTCAGCCTCAAGTGTGATGGGCTTGCTGCCGCTGAACAGGTCGCCACGGCAAGGGTGTTACTGGGGGAGGTCCAGCTCGCCTCCTACTCCTTGTTCCTGGAGTATCTGTTTTTGTAGTCTTTGTGTTTTGTCTTCCTTTGCCTTGCCAAGCCCTACCGCAGGTGTGGCTGCGACTGCCCGTGCACAAGTAAGGGGTACAGAATACCTATACTTTTGTACATCGAAACTGCGACGTGTTGATCTTCCGAGGCCGGGCATGACCCAGGAAAGTGTGACCTACCAGAGGGATCGAGCGTGTTGGGTAATGTGGTGCACCCCTGTAGGGACGTTTATCTATTTGAATAGTTGTGTCCCTCTATAAAAGGATGACCTGGAGTTGTACTTTGACCTTAGGACAACTAGAACTAGATATTAATAGAACAAACCTCTTACAAGTTCTAGATACGACATGGTGATCGCTTTCCCATAGGGCGATGGGGGGAAGGTGGTCGGGTAGGATTATGCTATGTGATGTTACTTGATGCTGCACTTTCTACTCTCTTCTACATGCTTCGAGATGGAGGTTGCCAGAAGCGTAGTCTTCGATAGGCCTAGCTATCCCCCTCTTATTCTAGCATTCTGCAGTTCAATCCACAGATATTACCCCTTTTTACAGATACTAATGCATATGTAGTGTAGATCCTTGCTTGTGAGTACTTTGGATGAGTTCTCACGGTTGCTTTGCTCCCTCTTTTCGCCCTTCCCTTTTCTTCTCGGATGTTGCAATCATATGATGGAGTGCAGGAGCAAGATAATCCCGAGGATGATTCTACGTGGAGTTCGACTTCAAGGAGTAGTTAGGAGGTCCCACGCAGGAGGTCTTGCCTTTTTGATCGTTGCTAGTTTGTGCTAGCCATCTTATGGCAACTATTTTAACTTAATGTCTGTACTAAGATGTTGTTGCTTCGGCTGACTCGTTTGTTTTTGAGCTGATGTATTTGAGCCCTCGAGGCCCCTGGCTTGTAATATAAAGCAACTTTTAGTGTATTTGTGTCTAGAGTTGTGTTGTGACATCTTCCCGTGAGTCCTTGATCTTGATCGTACACATTTGTGTGTATGATTAGTGTACGATTGAATTAGGGTCGTCACAGTCGCGAGTCTCCACTCAACATTGTCGCCAGTGGGCATTGATGGGATTCATCGTTTACTTATGCTACATTTTCGCTGTTATTATTGAATAAAGTTAGCTATGTGCTACTCAGTTTGTAATACTTTTGATAAGGACATCAATACCATTGTTACACCCATAGGCCCAGCTACTATACATACTGGACCAATTACTAGAGCTCGCGCACGCCAATTAAATTACGAGTTACTTCCGTTTCTTAGTAATGATTCTAATGTTCATGAGAATATGATGCTGCCTAAATTGGATACATTTGTTTTGCTTACAAATGAAGGGCCTAGCTTGGAGAAGGATGAACATTGGAGCAAGAACAAGCATGGAGATGATGGCATGCACAAGGGAAACAAGAACAGAGTTTCAAGTCAGGACTTCAGGACTTCGAAGCCACCGTAATGAGTGCATGAAGGCTTGGACTAAATATACAAGATGCCACTTCACAAATTTCGTCCAGAGGCTATTATAGGTGTTGCGTCACCTTATTATTGGGCCAGGCCCATGTAATTTCGAAATACATAAGTATAGGCTGTTTTTAGAGTCCGTATGTGTTGGGTAACAAAGTTAGGGTTGGTTTCGGACCAATCCTATAGGGGTCACGAAATTCCCCCTACTCCTCCATATATACAGCCCTACTCCGGGTTTTGTTTAGATTAAAAGATCACCATAGCTGCAACTTCGCGTACTTCATTTGTGTTCAACGACCAGACAAAGGCGTCACAGAACCCCGCCTTCATTAATAAAGCTTTCCTTTTATATTCGCGATTGCAATCTCAGTTTCTTGCTTGTTCTTTGTTTTCTCACAGGAAAACAGACCATCATGGTCAGGTTGATCGTGCTCTGGCGAGGTCAATAACCCCTCGGAAGTTGGTTTAGCGATTGACCATCCAGGAGAAGGCGACACAAAGGGTATCGCAAAAGAATCTGGAAGGTAATCCCTCTTGCTCCAAAAATGCTTTTGCTATCCTAAATGTTGTCCCTAATACATATTATTATGAGATTGCTTCCAAAAAGTAATATTAAACTAAAAGGATCCAATGAAGAACCGGGGAATAGCTTATATCCAGTCCTTCTCTATGACTTGCCGAATAGACTTATTCGCAGCCATACACTGTCTTATTTAAAAGAGTCCCCTGTCTCGTGAATGATCGAACTTGGTAAACTTTGAAATAATCGTTTAGATAGCATTAGCCGCTTTTCTTCTCGCACGTTTGTAGTCAGATCATCAAGGTTGACTCCCACAGAAAACGATAGCCACCATCTCATAAAAACATCGGGACACCTTCGCCTCTACCAAGTGGTATCAGATTTCCAGGTTGCTCAATGAGATTTTACAGTTTTTGGTAGTTTAGATCGAGTCTGTTCTTCATACCTACGGTCCATGAAAAAGCCAAAAACAATTTAGGGTTAGTCATCATATTCAAACCAGTCTGAGCCATTGCATAATCTTTTCTGTATTTGCGGTTGCATCATTGTGTCTACTTGCTAGTCTTAGCGTCTAGTCTTTTAGAGTTTCGAGTTCTGTTCACGGGTTTTCATGCAGCCGCCGCACCATCATCATCCGTTTCCATATACCACCACCACACCAGATTCTTCAGCCGCTACCAAATACCACCACCACACTAGATAAACCGCTGCTGCTATATACCACCATATATCTGCCACCAATCTAAGTCCATATATACTATGCCACGGATCCGAGTCCACATATACCACCGCCTGTCCATCACTAGTCTGAGTTCTTTCTAAATTAAGTTTGTTTTCGAGATCCATATATTTTTAGTTTCGTGTTTCCTTTCCTGAGTAGGTTTCGGAAAAAAAATCTGGAGACCCCCGGCAGTTTTTAGGCCAAAATTTCGGCGACCGAAAATATTTTTTCCCTATCCCGTTTTTAGGTCCCAAGGAGCGTTTTGAGACACTCGCCATCATAGTGATTTTTTGTCGCACTTTTTCGCCATCGCTGCGCTGATTTCCATAAAACATAGTCAAATTTTTGTGTGCCTATCATGTTACTTTGGCTTGGGAAGAGTTTTGATCGCCATTATAGTGAATTTTCGCAAAAAAAGAGGAGCGCAAAAAAGTGATTTTTTCAGTGTGCCACGTCGTGATTTTGTTAGTGTTCTAGGCTCGCATCTCTAGCACGGTCTAGCATAGGACTGGCACAGTACCGTCGTTGAGCATGTATTCAACTTTGCATCACTGAATTGATTATTGCTGACATTTTTCCTACCATAACATAAGCCTTCCTAGCTCCACATACATCTTCATCGTGCGTTTGACACCACTTGACTATCGTTCTGTCCAAGCTTTGAGAGTTTTGACTACAACGGTTGCTGATCACCACCTGCTGCTGGGTAAGAACTGGTAAGTATTTGAGGTTTGCTTGACGGAGTTGTGACACCCCGCCACTTTCTAGTAGTCTGTAGGATCATATTCGTGTGTGTTTCTATTGCTGCTAACCATGGCAGGACAACAAGCCAATGAGATTGACCTGGAGAACATGACAAACAAGAAGTTGCATGATATATTTCAGCAAATGATGAGTGGCCAGGTGGGAGATGTGCTAAACAGATTTGAAGAGGCCACAGAGAAGATAGATGGCATGAAGAAGTCGTTCGAGACAAAGCTGGATAACAAGTTTAGAATTGCTCACGCATCTTCCCTAACCACCACCGGCTGCACCTTTGCAACGACAACAACAACTCCCCCTTCTGAATCAGTTAGGATGAGCGAAGCGTGTTCCTATTGAGGGTGGCCAAACTTCTGGTGCTGTTGTACCTACTATTGATGCTTCTTTGGCTCCTGCTGCTGCTGCTGCTGGTGTCGAGGACGATGACATTTATGTGGGCGATTATGAGGATGAGGTTGATCAAAATAACAACTGCGTGCAACCACTAGCACTAGGTCATCCACATGCATATAATCGCAATGGTAGGGCTGCACTACCAGCTCAAGTATGAGATTATGACCATGTTCCTAAACTGAAATTGAATATTCCACCATTTGACGGTCAATACATTCCTGATGTCTATCTTACTTGGGAGTTAGAAACTGAACAACGTTTCACTTGCTTAGAATATCCGGAGGATAGACGTGTTACCGCTGCTGTTTGTGAATTCACTAGCTTTGCTTCTGTTTGGTGGTCTGAACATTGTAGATTATATATATCCTATTCTAGCAACTTGGGCTGCTTTGAGAACTGCTTCCGTACTCGTTGGGTTCCACCATATTATCAACGTGAATTACTTCAAAAATTGCAGCGTTTAGGACAAGGAATTTTTTCTATAGTAGAATATTATCAGGAATTACAAATGGGCACGATCAGATGTGGTATTGTTGAGGATAATGAAGTTATGCTTGCACGCTTTATGGGTGGATTGAATAAAGAGATTTAGACCATTGTAGAGTATAAGGAGTATAATAATATCACTCATTTATTCCATCTTGCTTGTAAAGTTGAACGTGAAGTGCTAGATCGACAGGCATTGGCGCGAACTAATTTTTCTGCAGGTCAATCTTCATCATGGACACCACGTACATCCTCTACTCCCACACGTCCTACTGCATCACCACTGGCGTCAGCCGCCAATTGCAACCGAGATACAAGAAAAGAGCCACCACCACCACCATCTGCCAGGAGTATACCTTCGGGTCCTGCATAGAGCTCTTCTTCGTCCATGACATTAACAGGGCAAACACATGATATTATTTGTTGTAGTTGCAAGGGTGGAGGTCATTATGTGAGAGAATGCCCATCTAAGCGTGTGTTGATTGCTACTGAGGATGGTGGGTATGAGTCCGCTAGTGTCCATGATGAGGAGACTTTGGCTCTTATTACAAGTGAAGAACACGGTGGAGATGGTTCTGATCATGAGACACAATACATGGCTGCTGAAGATGCTAACAATATGAATGTTTAGTTACTCAACGTGTTTTGAGTGTGTAGGTCACACAAGCTGAGCAAAATTAGAGGCATAATTTGTTCCATACAAAGGGAGTTGTGAAGGAACATTCTGTCCGCGTCATCATTGATGCAGGGAGTTGCAGCAACTTGGCTAGTATGGAGATGGTGGAAAAGCTATCTCTCACCACTAGACCACATCCACATCCTTACTACGTCCAATGGTTCAACAATAGAGGCAAGGTTAAGGTAACATGTATTGTTCGTCTGCATCTTAGTATCTCTACATATGCTAATTATGTTGATTGTGATGTGGTACCTATGCAAGCATGTTCGTTATTACTTGGTAGACCATGGCAATTCAAAAATTCTGTACACCATGGTAGAAACAATCAGTATACTCTTGTTCATAAGCATAAACATATTACTTTGCTTCCTATGTCTCCTGATTCCATTTTGAAAGATGATATTAACAGAGCTAACAAAGCAAAACAGTTGAAAAATAAGAGTGAAAATCAGATTGTGGCAAAAGAATTTGAGCAACAAATGAAGCCTAATAATAAACCGTCTAGTGTTGCTTCTGAAACTAAATTGAAAAGTGCATGTTTACTTGCCACCAAATCTGATATTGATGAGCTAGATTTCAGCAAATCTGTTTGCTATGTTTTTGTGTGCAAAGAGGCGTTATTTTCATTCGAGGACGTGCTTTCCTCTTTTCCTCCTGATGTCACTAAGATTTTGCAGGAGTTTGCTGACGTGTTTCCACAAGACGTGCCACCGGGATTACCACCTATTCAAGGAATTGAGCATCAGATTGACTTAATTCCCGGTGCATCACTACCCAACCTTGCACCTTACCGTACAAATCCAGAGGAGACGAAGGAGATTATGCGTCAAGTACAAGAGCTGCTCGACAAAGGTTATATACGCGAATCTCCTAGTCCTTATGCTATTCCTATTATACTAGTGCCAAAAAGGATGGTACGTCATGTATGTGTGTTGATTGTAGATCCATTAATAATATTACTATTCTTTATCATCATCCTATCTCTAGGCTAGATGATATGCTTGATGAATTGAGTGGCTCTACAATATTCTCCAAAGTTGATTTGCGTAGTGGATACCATCAAATTCGTATGAATTTGGGAGATGAATGGAAAACAACATTTAAAACTAAGTTTGGATTATATGAGTAGTTAGTCATGCCTTTTGGGTTAACTAATGCACCTAGTACTTTGATGAGATTAATAAACAAAGTTTTATGTGTTTTCATTGGACGATTTGTGGTAGTCTATTTTAATGATATACTGATTTATAGCAGATCTTTGGACGAACATTTGGAACATTTACGTGTTGCTTTTATTGATGTACGTGATGCGCGTTTGTTTGGTAACCTTGGGAAGTGCACCTTTTGCACCGACCGAGTATCTTTTCTTGGCTATGTTGTTACTCCACAGGGAACTGAAGTTGATAAAGCCAAGATTGAAACTATTGAGAGTTGGCCACAACCCAAAATGGTCACACAAGTGTGGAGTTTTCTTGGCCTTGCTTGATTCTATAGGCGTTTTGTGAGAGATTTCAGCACCATTGCCACACCTCTCAATGATCTTACAAAGAAGGATGTGCCTTTTGTTTGGGGTACCACACAAGAAGAAGCCTTCACAGTATTGAAAGATAAGTTGACACATGCTCCTTTAATCCAACTTCCTGATTTTAATAAGAGTTTGAGCTTGAATGTGATGCTAGTGGAATTGGACTAGGACATGTGTTATTACAAGATGGCAAACCCGTTGCATACTTTTCTGAAAAAATTGAGTGGGCCTAGTCTGAATTATTCTACTTATGATAAAGAATTATGTGCTCTTGTTCGGACTTTAGAAACATGGCAACAATATTTATGGCCCAAAGAATTTGTTATACATTCTGATCATGAATCTTTGAAATATATTAAAAGTCAAGATAAACTAAATCGTAGACATGCTAAATGGGTTGAATTCATTGAGACTTTCCATTATGTCATTAAAGACATGAAGGGTAAAGAAAATGTTATTGCTGATGCATTGTCTCGTCGCTATACTATGCTTTCACAACTTGACTTCAAAATATTTGGTTTGGAGACCATCAAGGATCAATATGTGCATGATGCTGATTTTAGAGATGTACTGCAAAATTGTAAAGAAGGAAGAACATGGAAAAAGTTCGTCGTTAGTGATGGATTTGTGTTCCGTGCTAACAAGCTATGCATTCCAGCTAGCTCCGTTCATCTTTAGTTGTTGCAGGAGGCACATGGAGGAGGATTAATGGGACACTTTGGCGTGAAGAAGACGAAGGACGTACTTTCTACACATTTCTTTTGGCCAAAGATGAGACGGGATGTTGAGCGTTTTGTTGCTCGGTGCACTACATGTGAAAAAGCTAAGTCATGACTCAATCCTCATGGTTTATATATGCCTATGCATGTACCTAGTGTTCCTTGTGAGGATATATCTATGGACTTTCTTTTAGGTTTATCTCGAACAAAGAAGGGGAGGGATAGCATACATGTTGTCGTGGATAGATTCTTGAAAATGACACACTTTATACCATGTCATAAAAGCGATGATGTGTTAACGTTGCTGATTTGTTCTTTTGTGAAATTATTCGCTTGCATGGTGTGCCAAATACTATTGTTTCAGATCATGATACTAAATTTCTTAGCCACTTTTGGAGATGTTTATGGGATAAGTTTGGGACTACACTACTTTCTAGTACTACTTGTCACCCCCAAACTGATGGACAAACTAAAGTAGTCAATAGAACATTGTCTACTATTCTTAGGGCTGTTTTGAAGAATAATGAAAGTGTGGGAAGATGCTTGCCTCATGTTGAATTTGCAGATAATCATTCATTGTGTACTACTACTAAGATGTGCCCTTTTGAAACTGTGTATGGTTTCCTACCTCGTGCACCTATTGATTTGTTGCCTCTTTCATATTCGGAGAAGGTTAATTTTGATGCTAAACAACGTGCTGAATAGATATTAAAAATGCATGAATTAACTAAGGAAAACATTGAGCGTGTGAATGCTAAATATAAAACTTGCTAGAGATAAGGGTAGAAAACACATTGTGTTTGCACCTGGAGATCTTGTTTGGTTACATTTTCTAATGATAGATTTCCTGATTTGCGCAAGTCAAAGCTAATGCCACATGCTGATGCTCCTTTTAAGGTGTTAGAGAAAATAAATGATGATGCATATAAACTTGAGCTACCTGCCGATTTTGGGGTTAGTCCCACTTTTAACATTGTAGATTTGAAGCCTTATTTGGGTGAGGAAGATGAGCTCCCATCGAGGAGACTTCATTTCAAGAAGGGGAGGATGATGAGGATATCAATACAATTGTTACACCCACGGGCCATGCTACTATACATACTCGACCAATTACTAGAGCTCACGCACGCATATTAAATTACCAGGTACTTTCGTTTCTTGGTAATGATTCTAATGTTCATGAGAATATGATGCTGCCTAAATTTGATACGTTTGTTTTGCTTACAAATGAAGGGCCTAGCTTGGAGAAGGATGAACATTGGAGCAAGAACAAGCATGGAAATGATGGCATGCGCAAGGGAAACAAGAACGGAGTTTCAAGTGACTATTTGAAGCCACCGTAATGAGTGCATGAAGTTTGGACAAAATATACAAGATGCCACGTCACAAATTTTGTCCGAAAGCTATTATAGGTGTTGCATCACCTTATTATTGGGCCAGACCGATGTATTTTCGAAATACATAAGTATAGGCTGTTTTTAGAGTCAGTGTGGGGGGGGGGGCGGAATAAGTTAGGGTTGGTTTCGGACCCCTCCTACAAGGGGTCACGAAATTCCCCCTACTCCTCCATATATACAGCCCTTAAGGTGTCGTTTGGACTTTGGGTTTTGTTTAGATTAAAAGTTTGCCATAGCTGTAAGTTTGCATACTTCGTTCGTGTTCAACGACCAGACAAAGGCGTTACAGAACCTCACCTTCATTAATAAAGCTTTCCTCTTATATTCACAATATCCAGATTGGAATCTTAGTTTCTTGCTTGTTCTTCGTTTGCTCGCAGGAAAACATACCCTCGTGGTCAGGTTCATCATGCTCCAGCATGGTTAATAACCCCTCGAAAGTTGGTTTAGCGATTGCTATGGCGTGATGTCTCGCACGTCCGTAGTCGAATCGTAAAGATCGACTGCAACAGAAACTATGGCCACCATCTCATCAAAACATCCGGACACCTTCGCCTCCACCAACTTTATTAATTCTGGATCATATGTTATAGTAAATGATGCACTTGTTATTTGATATTCATATGTACTGTGTGTGCTAGCGAATTGATCCATGACTAGCACAGTAAGCAGAGAGTCACCGAATCTCATCCCAGGGACTTAAGTTGAGTTTGATAAATGATTCACGTGTAGTATGATGGGATCATATCTCTCTGGGTGATGAGGACATCAATACCATTGTTACACCCACAACCCCTGCTGCTATACATACTGGACCAATTACTAGAGCTCGCGCACGCCAACTAAATTACCAGGTACTTTCGTTTCTTGGTAATGATTCTAATGTTCATGAGAATATGATGCTGCCTAAATTGGATACATTTGTTTTGCTTACAAATGAAGGGCCTAGCTTGGAGAAGGATGAACATTGGAGCAAGAACAAGCATCGAGATGATGGCATGCGCAAGGGGAACAAGAACTGAGTTACAAGTGATGATTTCAGGTCTTTGAAGCCACCATAACGAGTGCATGAAGCCTTGGATGAAATATACAAGATGTCACTTCATAAATTTTGTCCAGAGGCTATTATAGGTGCTGTGTCACCTTTTTATTGGGCCAGGCCCATGTAATTTCGAAATACATAAGTATAGGCTATTTTTAGAGTCCGTATGTGTGGGGAAACAAGAGATAGGGTTGATTTCGGACCCCTCCACCAAGGGCCACGAAATTCCCCCTCTCTTCCTCCATATATACAGCCCTTAGGGCACCGTTTAGACTTTGGGTTTTGTTTAGATTAAAGTTCGCCATAGCTACAACTTCGCGTACTTCGTTTGTGTTCAACGACCAGACAAAGGCGTCACAGAACCCCACCTTGATCAATAAAGCTTTCATCTTATATTCGCAATATCCAGATTGCAATCTCAGTTTCTTGCTTGTTCTTCGTTTGCTCGCAGGAAACAGACCCTCGTGGTCAGGCTGATCGTGCTCTGGCATGGTCAATAACCTCTCGGAGTTGGTTTAGCGATTGCTAAGGCGCGACGTCCTCGCACGTTCGTAGTCGGATTGTCAAAGTCGACTTCCACCAAAGCAAAATCCATCATCTCATCGAAAGATGGGACACCTTTGCCTCTATCAAGTGGTATCAGATTTCCAGGTTGCTCGGTGAGATTTTACAGTTTTTCGTAGTTTAGATCGAGTCTGTTCCTCATACCTACAGTCCACGAAAAAGCCAAAAGAAATTAGGGTTAGTTCATCATATCCGAACCAATCCGAGCCTTTGCATAATCTTTTTAGGGTTTTGCTTTTTTGAATTTGCGGTTGCATCGTCGTGTCTAGTTGCTGGTCTTAGCGTTAGTCTTTTAGAGTTTCAAGTTCTGGTCATAAGTTGTCACGCCGCCACCGCACCATCATCATCGCCCCTGTCACCTACCACCACCGCTCCGAATCCGTGCCATATACCACCAACACATATTCACCGCCAATCCGACTCCATATACACCACCATATATCCGCCGCCATCACGCCAATCCGAGTCCACCTGCAACATATATCCGCCACCAGTCCGAGTTCCACCAGCTTCATCTCCACCACCAGTCCTATTCCGAGTCCAGTATTTTGTTACTCTGTTTTGGATTTCCAGATCACGCAATACTCTGAGTCATGACAGAGAAGGACTCCCCAACTTCTGTGCTACCCGCAGTAGAGAAATAGTTCCATACTAAAAAAAACTAAGTCTGGAAAATTCTGGCTAGGCAGTTTCTAGACCATTTGTAGACTTTTTGGAAAAATAATTGTTGCGGATCCAAAAAAAAGAGAAAAAAAGTGCAAAAAAGGAAAAAAAAGAGAATTTTTTTTCAGAGTGTGCTCCTCCCTTGTTTACGTGCCGCGCCATGATTTTGTTGGTGTTCTAGGCTCGCATCTCTAGCACAGTCTAGCCTAGGACCAGCACAGTACCGTCGTTGAGCATTTATTCAACTTTGCATCTCTGAATTGATTATTGCTAACCCTTTTTGCTACCGTATTATAAACCTTCCCAGCTCCACATACATCTACATCGTGCATTTGACTCTCCCTGGTAATCGCTCTATCCAAGCTTTGAGAGTTTGGACTACAACGGTTGCCGATCACCGCCTACTGCTGGGTAAGAACTGGTAAGAATTTGAGATTTGCTTGACGGATTTGTGACACCCACCACCACCTCTTGTTAGTAGTCTGTAGGATCATATTCTTGTGCGTTTCAATTGCTGCTAACCATGCCAGGATCACAAGCCGACGAGACTGACTGGGATAACATGACGAATAAGGATTTGCATGATAAATTTCAGCAAATGATGAGTGGACAGGTGCAAGATGTGCTAAACAGATTTGAAGAGGCCATGGAGAAGATAGATGGCATGGAGAAGACATTCGAAACAAAGCTCGATAACAGATTTAACGAACTGCTTGTGCGTCTTCCACCACCGGCTGCACCCGCCGCACCTCTGCAACAACAACAACAACAATTACCTCCAGGTCGCGAAACAGCCCTCCGCCGAGCGAGCCGTGTACTTCTTCGGCCTGGCCAAACTGTTGGTGCGACTGTTGATACTTCTGTGGCCACTGCTGCTGATGCGGAGGATGATGAATATGCGGGCGATTATGAGGATGAGGTTGATCAACATCAGAACTACGTGCAGCCACCAGCACCACCACCAGCAGGTCGACCTCAGGTATATATTCGCAATGGTAGGCCCGCACCACCACCTCAGGTACGAGATGATGTCCATATTCCTAAACTGAAATTGAATATTCCACCATTTGAGGGTAGATATGTTCCTGATATATATCTTACTTGGGAGTTAGAAACTGAACAACGATTTACATGTTTACAATATCCTGAGGAGAGACGAGTTGCTGCTGTTCTTTGTGCTTTCACTAGTTTTGCATGTGTATGGTGGTCTGAACATTGTAGATTATATCCTATTCCAACTACTTGGGCTGGTTCGAAAACTGCTATGCGTACGCGTTGGGTTCCACCATATTATCAACGTGAATTGCTTCAAAAATTGCAGCGTTTAAGACAAGGAAAAAATTCTGTCGAAGAATATTATCAGGAATTACAAACTGGCATGATTAGATGTGGTATTGTTGAGGAGAATGAAGCTATGCTTGCACATTTTCTGGGTGGATTAAATAGAGAGATTCAGACCATTCTATACTATAAGGAGTATACTAATATCACTCGTTTATTCCATCTTGCTTGTAAAGATGAATGTGAAGTGCAGGATCGACAAGCATTAGGGCGAACTAACTTTTCTGCAGGCCGACCTTCATCATGGACACCGCGTGCATCTTCTACTTCAACTGCACCAGCACCTCCATCAGGTGCCACCTCCAGCCGTGATACAAGAAAACAGGCACAACCACCATTATCTGCTAAAAGCGCACCTGCGGGGCCTACACAACGTTCTTCTTCTTCCATAGCATCAACAGGGCACACAAGTGATATTATTTGTCGTCGTTGTAAGGGAGGAGGTCATTATGCGAGAGAATGCAAATCTCAGCGTGTGATGATTGCTACCGAGGATGGTGGGTATGAGTCCGCTAGGGACTATGATGAGGAGACTTTGGCTCTTATTACACGTGAAGAACATGGTGGAGATGATTCTGATCATGAGACGCAATACATGGCTCCTGAAGACGCTGACAGGTATGAATGTTTAGTTGCTCAACGTGTTTTGAGTGTGCAGGTCACACAAGCTGAGCAAAATCAAAGGCACAATTTGTTCCATACCAAGGGAGTTGTGAAGGAACGTTCTGTGTGCGTCATCATAGACGGAGGGAGCTGCAACAACTTGGCTAGCATGGAGATGGTGGAGAAGCTTTCTCTCACCACAAGACCACATCTAC
The DNA here is from genome assembly GCF_002162155.2 of Triticum dicoccoides. NCBI lineage: Eukaryota > Viridiplantae > Streptophyta > Magnoliopsida > Poales > Poaceae > Triticum > Triticum dicoccoides. The sequence goes on along the minus strand of NC_041387.1, from coordinate 246,691,172 downwards.
ATCCTTACTACATCCAATGGTTCAACAACAGCGGCAAGGTTAAGGTAACACGTACTGTTCGTGTGCATTTTAGTATCTCTACATATGCTGATTATGTTGATTGTGATGTGGTACCTATGCAAGCATGTTCCTTATTACTTGGTAGACCATGGCAATTTGATAAAAGTTCTGTACACCATGGTAGAAACAATCACTATACTCTTGTACATAAGGATAAAAATATTACTTTGCTTCCTATGACTCCTGATTCCATTTTGAAAGATGATATTAATAGAGCTAATAAAGAAAAACAGGAGAAGAATAAGAGTGAAAATCAGATTGTGGCAAAAGAATTTGAGCAACAAATGAAGCCTAATAATAAACCATCTAGTGTTGCTTCTGAAATTAAATTGAACAATGCATCTTTATTTGCCACCAAATCTGATATTGATGAGCTAGATTTCAGCAAATCTGTTTGCTATTTTTGTGTGTGCAAAGAGGCATTATTTTCATTCGAGGATGTGCCTTCCTCTTTGCCTCCTGCTGTCACTAACATTTTGCAGGAGTTTGCTGACGTTTTTCCACAAGACGTGCCACCGGGATTACCGCCTATTCGAGAGATTGAGCATCAGATTGACTTAATTCCCGGTGCTTCACTGCCAAACCGTGCACCATACCGTACCAATCGAGAGGAGACGAAGGAGATTATGCGTCAAGTACAAGAGCTTCTCGACAAAGGTTATATACGCGAATCCCTTAGTCCTTGTGCTGTTCCTATTATTCTAGTGCCGAAAATGGATGGTACATCACGTATGTGTGTTGATTGTAGAGGCATTAATAATATTACTATTCGTTATCATCATCCTATTCCTAGGCTAGATGATATGCTTGATGAATTGAGTGGCTCTACAATATTCTCCAAAGTTGATTTGCGTAGTGGATACCATCAAATTCGTATGAATTTGGGAGATGAATGAAAAACAGCATTTAAAACTAAGTTTGGATTATATGAGTGGTTAGTCATGCCTTTTGGGTTAACTAACGCACCTAGTACTTTCATGAGATTAATGAACGAAGTTTTACGTGCTTTCATTGGACGATTTGTGGTAGTTTACTTTGATGACATATTGATTTATAGCAGATCTTTGGAAGAACATTTGGAACATTTACGTGCTATTTTTTTATTGCTCTACGTGATGCACGTTTGTTTGGTAACCTTGGGAAGTGCACCTTTTGCACCGACCGAGTATCTTTTCTTGGCTATGTTGTTACTCCACAGGGAATTGAAGTTGATAAAGCCAAGATTGAAGCTATTGAGAGTTGGCCGCAGCCCAAAACGTTCACACAAGTGAGGAGTTTTCTTGGCCTCGCTGGATTCTATAGGCGTTTTGTGAGAGATTTCAGCACCATTGCTGCACCTCTCAATGAGCTTACAAAGAAAGATGTGCCTTTTCTGTGGGGTACTGCACAGGAAGAAGCCTTCACGGTATTGAAAGATAAGTTGACACATGCTCCTTTACTCCAACTTCCTGATTTTAATAAGACTTTTGAGCTTGAATGTGATGCTAGTGGAATTGGATTAGGAGGTGTGTTATTACAAGATGGCAAACCTGTTGCATACTTTTCTGAAAAAATTGAGTGGGCCTAGTCTGAATTATTCTACTTATGATAAAGAATTATATGCTCTTGTTCGGACTTTAGAAACATGGCAACATTACTTATGGCCCAAAGAATTTGTTATACATTCTGATCATGAATCTTTGAAACATATTAAAAGTCAAGATAAACTGAATCGTAGACATGCTAAATGGGTTGAATTCATTGAGACTTTCCCTTATGTCATTAAACACAAGAAGGGAAAACAAAATGTTATTGCTAATGCATTGTCTCGTCGCTATACTATGCTTTCACAACTTGACTTCAAAATATTTGGTTTGGAGACCATCAAAGATCAATATGTGCATGATGCTGATTTTAAAAATGTAATGCAGAATTGTAAAGAAGGAAGAATGTGGAACAAGTTTGTCGTTAACGATGGATTTGTGTTTCGTGCTAACAAGCTATGCATTCCAGCTAGCTCCGTTCGTCTTTTGTTGTTGCAGGAGGCGCATGGAGGAGGATTAATGGGACACTTTGGCATGAAGAAGACGGAGGACGTACTTGCTACACATTTATTTTGGCCAAAGATGAGACGGAATGTTGAGCGTTTTATTGCTCGCTGCACTACATGTCAAAAAGCTAAGTCACGACTCAATCCTCATGGTTTATATATGCCTTTGCCTATACCTAGTGTTCCTTGGGAGGATATATCTATGGACTTTGTTTTAGGTTTACCTCGAACAAAGAAGGGGAGGGATAGCATATTTGTTGTCGTGGATAGATTCTTGAAAATGGCACACTTTATACCATGTCATAAAAGCGATGATGCTGTTAATGTTGCTGATTTGTTCTTTCGTGAAATTATTCGCTTGCATGGTGTGCCAAATACTATTGTTTCAGATCGTGATACTAAATTTCTTAGCCACTTTTGGAGATGTTTATGGGCTAAGTTGGGGACTAAACTGTTTTTTAGTACTACTTGTCACCCCCAAACTGATGGCAAACTCAAGTAGTCAAGAGAACATTGTCTACTATGCTTAGGGATGTTTTGAAGAGTAATAAGAAAATGTGGGAGGAATGCTTGCCTCATATTGAATTTGCTTATAATCGTTCATTGCATTCTACTACTAAGATTTGCCCTTTTGAAGTTGTGTATGGTTTCCTACCTCGTGCACCTATTGATTTGTTGCCTCTTCCATCTTTGGAGAAGGTTAATTTTGATGCTAAACAATGTGCTGAATTGATTTTAAAAATTCATGAGTTAACTAAGGAAAACATTGAGCGTATGAATGCCAAATATAAACTTGCTGGAGATAAGGGTAGAAAACATGTTGTGTTTGCACCTGGAGATCTTGTTTGGTTACATTTGCGTAAGGATAGATTTCCTGATTTGCACAAATCAAAGCTCATGCCACGTGCTGATGTTCCCTTTAAGGTGTTAGAGAAAATAAATGATAATGCATATAAACTTGAGCTGCCTGCAGATTTTGGGGTTAGTCCCACTTTTAACATTGCAGATTTGAAGCCTTATTTGGGTGAGGAAGATGAGCTTCCGTCGAGGACGACTTCATTTCAAGAAGGGGAGGATGATGAGGACATCAATACAATTGTTACACCCACAGCCCCTACTACTATACATACTGGACCAATTACTAGAGCTCGCGCACGCCAACTAAATTACCAGGTACTTTCGTATCTTGGTAATGATTCTAATGTTCATGAGAATATGATGCTGCCTAAATTGGATACATTTGTTTTGCTTACAAATGAAGGGCCTAGCTTGGAGAAGGATGAACATTGGAGCAAGAACAAGCATGGAGATGATGGCATGCGCAAGGGGAACAAGAACGGAGTTACAAGTGATGATTTCAGGTCTTTGAAGCCACCATAACGAGTGCATGAAGCCTTGGACGAAATATACAAGATGTCACTTCATATATTTTGTCCAGAGGCTATTATAGGTATTGCGTCACCTTTTTATTGGGCCGGGCCCATGTAATTTCGAAATAAATAAGTATAGGCTATTTTTAGAGTCCGTATGTGTGGGGAAACAAGAGATAGGGTTGATTTCGGACCCCTCCACCATGGGCCACGAAATTCCCCCTCTCTTCCTCCATATATACAGCCCTTAGGGCACCGTTTAGACTTTGGGTTTTGTTTAGATTAAAGTTCGCCATAGCTGCAACTTTGCGTACTTCGTTTGTGTTCAACGACTAGACAAAGGCGTCACAGAACCCCACCTTGATCAATAAAGCTTTCATCTTATATTCGCAATATCCAGATTGCAATCTCAGTTTCTTGCTTGTTCTTCGTTTGCTCGCAGGAAACAGACCCTCGTGGTCAGGTTGATCGTGCTCCGGCGTGGTCAATAACCTCTCGGAGTTGGTTTAGGGATTGCTAAGGCGCGACGTGCACGCACGTTCGTAGTCGGATCGTCAAAGTCGACTTCCACCAAAGTGAAATCCATCATCTCATCGAAAGACGGGACACCTTTGCCTCTATCACTGGGTATGTGACGCCCCCGATTCAATCGTACACTAATCATAGACGCAAATGTGTACGATCAAGATCAGGGACTCACGGGAAGATATCACAACACAACTCTAGACACAAATTAAAATAATACAAGCTTTATATTACAAGCCAGGGGCCTCGAGGGCTCGAATACATAAGCTCGAACACAAACGAGTCAACGGAAGCAACAATATCTGAGTACATACATGAGTTAAACAAGTTTGCCTTAAGAATGCTAGCACAACAGCAACATCGATCGAAAAGGCGAGGCCTCCTGCTTGGGACCCACTAATTACTCCTGGTCGTCAGCGTCCGTCACGTGGTAGTAGGCATCCTCGGGTAGTAGCAGTCGTCAAAGGTGGCATCTGGCTCCTGGACACCACCATCTGGTTGTAACAACCAGAAAGAAGAAAGAAGGGGGAAAAGGGGTAGCAAAGCAACCGTGAGTACTCATCCAAAGTACTCGCAAGCAAGGATCTACACTATTTATACATCGGTATCAATGAAAGGGGTAGTATATGTGTACTAACTGGAGAATGCCAAAGTAAGAGGGGGAGAAGCTAGTCCTATCGAAGACTAGCATCTTCTGGAAACCACCATCTTGCAGCAAACAGGAGGGAGTAGAGTAGCATAAAGTAAAGTAGTAGTAGTAGTAGTGTTATCAACCTCGGCCAGAGATCCTTCCTCGACACCCTACGACAAAGTAATCCTAGAGCCATACTATCCATTTCTCATCACAATACAATTCTCATCACAATACAATTCTCATCACAAGTAACCAGTTCTAGTTGTATCGATCGGGATACAACTCCAAGTGTCCGTTACTGTAGGACATGCTATCAATAGATGTTTTCTTCCCTGCAGGGGTACACCAACTTACCCACCACGCTCGATTAACTCCGGCCGGACACACTTTTCTGGGTAATGCCCGGCCTCGGCCAAACAATACGTTGCAACCCGACCTAGGCTTAATAGAGAGGTCAAGCACGCCGAACTAAACCTATGCCCCCAGGGATCATGGGCCATCGCCCCGGGAACTCCTGCACGTTGCGAACGCGGCCGGTGAGCAGACCTAGCTACCTCCTTCAAAAAGGCAGGTGCTTACCAGTCCAACCCGGCGCGTGCCACTCAGTCGCTAACATCTATTGAACTTCGGCTGATGTATACGACGCAGAATGCCCATACTATGCCCACGTGATGGTTAGTGCTATCAGGCCAATGGCCCCTCGGATCAAATATCCAAATCGAAGTGGATTAGGAATGCGCGGTAACAAGTAGAGACTCACGAAAGATGTGACCCCGTTGCCCTGTCTCGAGGACTTGCGGCAAGGGCTAGGAATGCCCGGCCATGCCTCGTAATTATCTCGCGAGCACCCTCCAGGTCAACCCTCCTCCACATCACTCGCGGGTACACCTCGGGGTCGACCCGCCTTTCCAAGTAACAGCTATAAAGTCCAAGTATCCGTGTGTCCAAACATCAAGGGGAAAACCCGAGGAATTACCCCCGGTGAATTCCACTCGATGTAATCATCAAGGTGAATGTAAGAGGATCCACCCTCGAGGTTCACACTTGCGGGGTTGCACGACAGAGTCGTATCGAAAGTGGTCAAGGCGGAATCACCCTCGATGACCATGACCGAATAGCTACACTACAGGGTTATTATCAGAAGTGCTGATGAGGTCTCACCCTCGGCACTCAATAGAAACCCAGTAGTGTCGACCAACTAAGGGGAAAGTGATGTGCGGTGTCGGGGCCTGGTCTTTGATCCCGTTGATCGGGTCTTCAACGATGAAGCAGGGGCAACAAGGACAAGGTGGGGGTCACTGCTGGATCACTAACCAACCTATACTAAGCAGTTTAGGATAAGCAGGTAGGTAACAATGAGTAGGTTACAAAAGCAGGCTATGCATCAGAATAGGAGCAAACAATAACAGTAGCAAAATCTAATGCAAGCATGAGAGAATGGAATGGGCGATATCGGAATGATCAAAGGGGGGGGGGGGGCTTGCCTGGAAGCTCTGATGAAAAGGAAGAACTGTCATCGTCGATGTAGTCGATCACAGGGGCAACATCAGTCTCGAGGTCTACCAGAGAAAAGAGGGGGAATAAACAGTAAATATAAAGCACACAAAGCATCATAAAGAATAACATGGTAAAACGCGGTGCTAGGGGTGATCTAACGGAGTGCTAGGTGATACAGACGAAGAGGAAAACATCCAGGAATATTTTCCCAGTGTTTGGCATTTTTCGGACGGATGAAAGAGAGAGGATGGTTCCATGTTCGGCATGCTAGGGGCATGGGACAGATGAACAGACCGCGTATGCGGATTCGACATATTTTTCTGAGCAACTTTCCTGTACAAAACATTTTCATCCGAGCTATGAATTATTTTATATTAATTTCCAAAGTTTCGACAATATTCTGAAATTTCTAGTTTTGTTTTAATTCGAGTTGACCAAGTCAATTTGACTGGTTAAAGGGGAGGTGGTGTCCCACATGTCATAAAGTTATATCTAATCTAATAAATAAAACTAACTTGATCAAATGGGGCCCATATGTCATAATGTAGCAATTATTCTAATTAGTATGATTAGTCCTAATCTAATTTTAAAAAAATGAGACCAACCCAAGGGCTAACCCTCGTTGGCATTTATTTATAGGAGAAACTTCGTGAGCACCACGCGTCCAAGATGGGACTTGAACTTGGGTGGGCTGGCAGCAATCTCAGCTGCCCAGCCAACGGGTCGACGCCCCGTCCTCAGTCCTAATCTAATTTGAGCAGTCCGGCCAGAGACATAGCAATCCTCACGCATGTACACACACATGCACCACTCAGGGCACTCGACCATGTCTACGGCCACAACCGAGTCCAGTGCAGGAGCGACTAGCGGCAGCAAAAAGGCCACACCGACTATGGCTATGAGCAACAGTAGTACGCAACAGCAGCTAGAGGCAACAGTGGCAGCACTAACAGCAAGCAGTGGCAGTAGCATCAGTAGCAGCAGTGACGGCAGCAAGAAGCAGCGGCGGCAAAGCGAATGCAGCGGCACCAGTAGCAGCTACGGTAGCCGACATAGAAGAAGCAGCAAGTAGAGCAACAGTAGCTCAAAGCAGGAGCAGCTAGCGGGAGCAGTAGGGGAGCGGGATGGCGGGCGGCAGCAGGTGCGACGAGCGCGTTCCAGGGGCGAGGCAGGGCATGACCCAGGCGGGCACACGCGGGGGTGCCGCAGGAGCGCGGCCGGATGCCCAGGGCTCGTGGGAGCGCGGCCAGGAGCGTGGAGAGTGAAGCTCCGGCCGCGGCTGCCTAGCTTGGGTGGGGGCTTCTACGGCGAGGGATTGTTGACACCAGATTTTGGCATGGTCAAAAACGTAATTAAGAAGGCTTCAAATGGAAAAGTGCTCAAAGTGAGAAAGTTCCGTATCGTCAAAAGGAGAAACTTTGATATTTGGACCGTAGCCATCCGATCTAATCTCTAAGGCCGAAGTTGTGTTTGAAGTACTGAGATTTTGCATTCAGAACACTATTCGGATGATTATGCCCCCCAAGATGGCCTCATATGGGAAAGGTTTCTACATGGATTGTCTTCGTCTCGTCGAAACGATCGATTTTGATATAAGAAACGCCTACATCGGAGTTCGTATGCAAAAGTTAGAGCCAAAACAATGTGCTGCATAAGTCTGCCCCGGAAGTTCCGGGCAAAACTTCCGGGGAGGTTCCGGGCTAAACCGGAAGTTTGCACGCGGAGCACCCCGAAAACTGGAATTTTAACACTATTTGCAGATTTGCGGGGCCAGTTTCGACATCAAGATGACCTCGGATGAAAAAGTGTTCAACTAACGAATTTTTCTACATTGCAAGGTCTATAATTTTGCTTCTGGGACCATCGCGATCCGAAGCCATATGCGACCTGCAGGAGCTATGCAAGAGGGCAACTTGATGTAATTTTACCCCGGAAGTTCCAGCCCTCGTAGTCCGAGTTAGGTTATCTTTTGATGTTTTGGACGGGATTTTAGTCCTTTTCTTGTATGGAAAGTCCAGCCGCCTCATATATATGTAAGAGGTGACGGCCGATTGAATAACAACACATAATCGAACAAATCTATCTACACGTTTTACCTTTACTTTTCCTTCTTCCTTGTTCTTCTTCTTCCTCGTTCTTCGTTCATTCTTGTAGTTGCAGGGCAGCGATCCACGAGGCGCTAGGGGCGATCAGGTCGACCTAGGGCAGCCCATAGCCGCCGCGCGCCTTGACGGGGTCCCTCCCGGGCGTGTGGGGTTTCGGGTCTACAAAAGCATCCGCCGGATTGCCTTCGTACCGCGCTTTCGGCGGGTCTCCTTCGACGTGAGCTGCGGTGCATCACCCCCGGCGTCGAGGGTACACGGTGACGTGTTCGTGTGCGAACACACTTTTTGGCGACTCCGCTGGGGACGAAGCTTTGAACGGTCTCCATTCCGTTCGTGCTATGAAGAGATCATCATCAAGTTGCTGCAATCTACAAAGGTAATATGAATACCCAGTCCCCCTTTGAAGATGCAAATAATCCATATGTTGTTGCTAGATCACCTAATGAGCATAATGTATCGGCTAGCCCTAGTTTTATCAATCATGCATCTAATTTTGCGCAAGGGCCGATGCAAAACAATTTTCATGCTTCAAATTCTCATGATTTTAGCAACATACGACATATGTATCCAAACTCTCATGCATCGGCAACCCCACAAATCCATATGCCGATGAACAACATGATGGGTTTTGTTAATCAATTTGAAACACCTCATGTTAAAATTTCCAATAGCAAACAAGAAAGTGTTTCACCTTTTTATTCATCGACAAGTAATGTGCAATATACTAATCCAACCATGCCGATGAACGAGAGAATTGGCCATGCTACTACTAGTTATTCGGCCAGTTACTCTCAACCGTCATATGCTACACCTCATGTTAGTAATTCTTCGGCACCATACACAGCTGTAGATGCTCATAACTCGGCTTTACACCTTCCTGGTTATAGCCGAATGAATGTAAATTTTATAGGAGCGGTTGTGCCCAATATTGTAGAAGATGAGGTAGTGGTAGTTGCATTGAAGAGTTTAGCCCAAAATAAGAGAATTATTGCTCTTTGCCTTGAACAACATGAAAAGGGGCTATTTCCTGATTATGCCACAATAAAAGCTAGAGTTTTGCAAGAAGATGAATCTTTGCCAATCGATAAAATTGGCGAGCAAAAGTATGGTCTTACAACAATGCATATGCCTTCACCTAGTACTACATCATATTATACACCCCCTACACAATTGCATAATTTCGGCAACACTCGTGTGTCATTGCCGAAAGAATCTAAAAGCATTGGGGGGGCAATCATACCCGGAGTGGGCTGAAATTGAGAAAAAGCTTAAAGCTAATTTTCCCGCTCGCCGCCAGAAAAAAATAGAAAAATAATTGGCTCAGATAAAAGAAGCATTGCCAATTGGTAGTATCAATGAAAAGAAGGATGATTCAGAACATGAAAGTGCTTCAGTTGAAAAAGTCGAATCAAGTAGTATATATTCTGAATTCATCAAATCCAACGAGGCAAGCATTATTGAGAAAGGGCATGGCAAGCATAGGAAAACAACCATGCTTGATTTTTCTGAAGTCAATGGAACCTACTTCCTGCCCTATGAGTTCCGTGCTGTAGAAATTGACAAGCCTCAAGCACAAGAGCAAGTAGCCCAACAAAGTTCGGCTGATAAGGATCTTCAAGGTAATGATGCACGGAATAAAGAAAAATATGATGAAAAGGCGCTGGAGAGTCATCCAAAGACAAAGCTAGATATTGTTCAAGTCACACCACCATCATGCTCTCCCAACGTATTTGAAGAGGTATGCATAGAGAGTAATTTACCTATTTTTAGATTTGGTCGCAACTTCATTATTGAAGCATCTATAAGAAATATTCTCATAAGTAATTTTGAAAGACCAATGAAGAAGGGTAATTTACTTGTTGGCAATAAAATTGTTATGGAACATATCGGTCAACCCATTGCGCCATTTATAAAGACCGGTAATGACTTATTGTTACAGCCAAAGCTTTCCCCATTGCTTTATCTAAAGTTCATATCTAGTTGGGTAGCTTTGCTTATTTCGTACTTGGCTTGCACTTGGTCTCAACTGAGGCATGTATGTTTTAAATATCTTCATTTCAGAAATTTAAAGCCAAGGTTAAATTCTATTGAGAAAACCGATGCTGATATAATATCTTATCCAAAGACATCGGAGATAGAGTGGAAAACACAATGCATAGCCGAATGGGGAGATTCCAAATCTGAACCATTCGTTTGCTTATCTCCAAAGCCGTTCAAACATCAAGATCGGCTAGAAAACAACAAGTATATCTTCAATTCAAGCATGTGTGATCAAATATTTGATTTGTTGCTGAAAAATAATTACATTACAATTCTTGATCACCATGTTAAGCCATCAATCCAAGGACGAATGTATTGTAAGTTGCATGATTCGTCCAAGCATAATTTTGATGATTGCAACATGTTTCATCAAATAGTTAAATCGGCCATTGAAAAAGGATGATTGAAGTTTGTTGAAACACCCAGAGATGACCAGTCTATTCCGATTGGTCCCGATGGCAAAAAGTTTTTGCATCGGCTACTTCAAGCTGATCCATTTAAAGAGAAGGTAAAAACTGCAGGTGATGGGATCAAGCTTTCAAGTAAAGAAGTTGTTGAAGAGCATAATAAACATAATCTTGAGGGTGACAATTCTATCGAAGCTATAATGGAGATGCCAAGGACTGGGGGGCAACAAGCAAATCCAGTGATCGATGAAAGCAAACCAAAGGAAAACAAAGGCCGAAATAAGCGCAAGTGTAAGAGATCAAAAATCACCTTCGCTGAACTATTGGATAAATATCAAAAGAAGAGTGAAGAGAAGAATGCTTATCGGCCAAATCATGCAAAGAAACCAAGATCACCCCCAAGGCGCCAATATAAGGATCGGTATTGGCAAAGTGAGAATTTTTATGCAACATATTCATATCCTTATTTTGGGCCGCCAATGCCAATGCCGTGGATGCCTCCCTATGCTCATGTAGATCCATATCTATCATGGGACAGGTATGATACAAGGGCACATTCTCCATCTTATTTTAGACCATCTCACCAATATTATGCAGCTCCGAGAAAAACAACATTTGAACAATCACATGTTAAAGACCGTTTCAATCATAAGGAATCGGTCCGGAGCTCAAGGAAGAAGAAAGAGGTAGTCAAGCAAGTTTACCACGTTAAAAGAGATGGTCGTAAAAGTGCTACTTCAGATTTGATCTCAAATGAAAAGGAGCCAATGAAACGGTCAAAAAAGAAGTTGAGAGTGCACAAGGTCAAAAAAGAATTACCATTGGTCAAAACAGAATCACAGCCGAGATGCCCACTCGGCTTATCGTATTGGCAAAAGAAGGAATTACAAAATATTAGTGCACAAGAGCTAAGAAAAAAGAACATGGCATGGGTTCCCAAGAGGATCAATCAAAACAAAAACAATGTGCATGCTTCAATTGCAACAAGTACAATAAAAGTGAAGAAAGAGAAGGATGGAAGCAACAAACAATTAAGCCGAAGGTGTGCATCACAACATCAAAATCTTCGGTTAGCACATCATCCATTTTCTTCAACAATGCCATTGATGCTTTTGCCATGGAATTCATCCACAGGTATGATCAGCTACCCTCCATGGACTTATTTTGATCCATGGATGCAACATAAATTTCTATATGATGACAGAGTATTACCAAATCACTATACATTTGGTTAGTTACATTTTTGTTGCTAAGACAAAGGGGCCGAAATATTTTATTGCTATTTTATTTGTTTATTTCGGCTATACATGTTTTAATGGATGAATTCTACATGAACCTCATGGTAATGGCCGATACTTAACTATCGTCCTAAGAAACTATCTGATCATGGCTGGTGTGGGATTCTAACATCGTCCTTAGTTCAGTTGGAACCGAGACAAGGTACATATTAAGTGATATTAGCCTTGTCTCTCTAGTACTATGGAGATTATATTTTGATGGTTTAATTTGTAGCAATGGCCAAAGTGTTGGTGTTGTTTATTTATCTCCATATGGAGCTAGTTTGTGAAGCCTCATGCCGCTTAAAATATTTTTGCACAATGATCAAAGCCGAATATGCATTGTTATTCGGATTGGAGCTTTGCCTTGCTATAGGTGCTATACATATTGAGGCTTCCGGTGATTTGTTATTAGTAGTGCAACAAATATCTAAGGGTTATGAATATTTTGACGAATCACTTATAGTTTATCTTGAGGTATGTCTAGATGCAAGATTAATCTTGGGTTTCTTTAAAATTGTTCATATATCTAGACATGACAATTTGAAAGAGTTGGCACAGCAAGCATCCGGCTACTATGTTAACCATGGTGTATTGTATTTCTATCAATAGCCGATGCTAGGTTTTGTCAACATAGGTAAGGCCGAACCGAAGCCCACCACTTCGGCTACTAATGAAACTTTTATGCAGGCGAAGTAAGGATTGGAGGAAGTTCATTATTGATTGTCTGCAAAGTCCTAGCAAAAGGATGGACACTATGGTTTTGGTCTATGGAACCTTATCACCGAATTGTTATAGAAGCTGAGAAGTTTTCACCCAAGTTTGCATCAAGAGGTTCAAACAAGCAATGGCCGATATATACTTATTGTCCTAAGAATATGCAAAATGGCTGATGGAGTGCTAACATCGTCCTTAGAACAAGCTATGCGGAAGTTATTTTTCGGCACACAAGCTTTGCCGAAAAACAGGGGGGCATGTGTTGACACCAGATTTTGGCATGGTCAAAAACGTAATTAAGAAGGCTTCAAATGGAAAAGTGCTCAAAGTGAGAAAGTTCCGTATCGTCAACAGGAGAAACTTTGATATTTGGGCCGTAGCCATCCGATCTAATCTCTAAGGCCGAAGTTGTGTTTGAAGTACTGAGATTTTCCATTCAGAACACTATTGGGATGATTATGCCCCCAAGATGGCCTCATATGGGAAAGGTTTCTACACGGATTGTCTTCGTCTCGTCGAAACGATCGATTTTCATATAAGAAACGTCTAAATCAGACTTCATATGCAAAAGTTAGAGCCAAAACAATGTGCTGCATAAGTCTGCCCCAGAAGTTCCGGGCAAAACTTCCGGGGAGGTTCCGGGCTAAACCGAAAGTTTGCATGCGGAGCACCCCGAAAACTGGAATTTTAATACTATTTGCAGATTTGCGAGGCCAGTTTTGACATCAAGATGACCTCAGATGAAAAAGTGTTCAACTAACGAATTTTTCTACATTGCAAGGTCTATAACTTTGCTTTTGGGACCATCGCGATCCGAAGCCATATGCGACCTGCAGGAGCTGTGCAAGAGGGCAATTTGATGTAATTTTAGCCCGGATGTTCCGGCCCTCGTAGTCCGAGTTAGGTTATCTTTTGATGTTTTGGACGGGATTTGAGTCCTTTTCTTGTACGGAAAGTCCAGCCGCCTCATATATATATAAGAGGCGACGGCCGATTGAAAAATAACACACAATCGAACAAATCTATCTACATGTTTTACCTTTACTTTTCCTTCTCCCTTGTTCTTCTTCTTCCTCGTTCTTCGTTCGTTCTTGTAGTTGCAGGGCGGCGATCCACGAGGACCTAGGGGCGATCAGGTCGACCTAGGGCATCCAATAGCCGCCGCGCGCCCTCACGGGGTCCCTCCCGGGCGTGTGGGGTTTCGGGTCTACAAAAGCATCCACCGGATTGCCTGTGTACCGCGCTTCCGGCGGGTCTCCTTCGATGTCTGCGGTGCATCACCCTCGGCGTTGGAGGTACAAGGTGACGTGTTCGTGTGTGAACAGGGATTCGAAGGGGAAAGGCGGGGTATCGGGAGAGGGGCTCACCCCGATGCTCGTGGACGAGGTTGAGAGGTCGGGGTGGCCCGGACGCGACGAATTCGATGGCGAGATGCGGCGGCCGTGAGCGAAGACGACGTCGATGGCGAGTGTACGCGGCCTCCTAGCTCGGGCCGATGCTCGTTGTCGAAGCAGGGGAAGGTGGCGCAGCTCCTGGACGCCTTGCCGCAATGAGGGGAGGTCGGCGGTTTCGGGATCGACGAGGTGGCAGCGGTTGTGTCTCGGGCGCGAGCGAATCTGAGAGGGGAAGAGAGAGCAGGGTCTAGGGTTTGCCACTGGGTCGAGGGGGTCGGGGCACCTTGTAGGACGTCGAGGAGTCGTGGGATGGCCGCCACGCACGGATGGTGCGGCCATGGCCAGTCGGATGCCCTCCACGATCCCTTGTCTCCTGTAGAGAGGTGGGAGGAGAGGTGGAGGTGGGCTGGGCTGGCCATTTGGCTAGATGGGCCAAGGTGCCTAGTAGATTAGGTCCTTTTACTTTTCTATATTTTTTGCTTTCACAATTCTTCTCTGTTTTGCAATTTCTATAGCAAATGAGTTTTCGTTCAACAAGGTACTTGACACATAAATACTATGCAATGTTATGATCTAGCACGTCAAGTTCCAATTTATTTTGAAATGTGCATATATTTATTTAAATTGAAAAGGATTGTTATAAGTTGTTGGTCCAGTTTTTAAACATGTTAAGGGCATCTAAATAATTCCAAACACTAATTTTTGTTCATCACAATAAGTTAGCGAATATTTGCAACCCAGCGAACATTTTTGTTTTACCTTTTGAAGAAATAATAATTTGACTTTAATTTAATTGAATTTGAATTCGGTTTGGGTCAAAGTGAGATTAGAAACTTAACAGCGATGACATGACACCATTAGGGTGTGTGGTTATTGTAGCTTAACTACCGGGGCTTTACAAATCTCCTCCACTACAATAAATCTTGTCCCGAGATTTAAGTGGTAGAGTTAGGGGGAAAGAATTGGTTACGAAAATTCTAACAGATCTTCTCGTTCTTGGTTGCTCTTCTAGAAGAATTTGATCACTCTCGTTGAGGCCTTCATTTCTCTACATCAATGTAGCATGATGAAGTTGTCGTCCTTCCTTCAAGATCTTCATCATACATACAAAAGGATAAGAGGGGAAAACTCTATAAGGATGGATTTTAACAAGATTGAGCATCGGGCGATTAACTCTTGGGAAGAAGCATAAAGTATACCTCGAGTTGACTACATGAAACACATCGAGAGGATTATAAGAGTGTACGAAAGTTTCAAACAGTTAAGCAATCGTTCGATGCCTGAAGTAGAGTGTGAAGTGGGTTCAGAGCAAAGGAATAAGTATTGTGGCTGAAACCAGAATAGATCATCTCTAGGAAGATGGCTCATGATGTACATACGAAGCCAAGCATGAGGAATAACTTTAGAAACAAGGGGTTATAGGAGAGTCAGGTTTAGATCATGTGGAACTATGGGTTATGGGCCCACCATGTGGGTTAAAAGTAGAAAGGGCGTTGACATCTTGCACGTTCATGATAGCAAGGCATGTCATAGGGAAAACATGTCAGTTATGGTGGCAACAACATCGGTACCAAGGGCGAGGGACGAAGAGAACCATTTTCCTGCTCACAAGGCGAGGCGGACCAATAGGCAAAGTTCTCGTCCATCGGTGGTTACCGGAATGTCAACAACAATAGTAACAAGGTCTTACTGACAGAGTAGTACACCGAGGTGTTTACATAAGCATGGAAATATTACTCCTTATACCATATAGATCGCAAGAAATGTTAAATAAGACAATGGAAAGGAAAATGTGTTTAAACACATATTTCAGGGGTATATCCCTCCCAAGGACAAGCAGAGCATGATATCCATGACAGGATAGAAGTAAACAAACCATTTAGGTAAGGGGAAAGGAATTCCATGACATTACCCATAAAACGGTGTTTGGGTAATTGATAAAGAAAATTGAATATCGTGCTTCAAATGTTCTTATTGAAGATCAGATTACCATAGACATGCTTCGAGATAGCATTGGCATGGTTTTCAAGCAAAGGTTAGACTTTGGATACACAAAGGATCCATCAGTAACAACTTAGAAAATAAGTCATACAATTTCAGCAAGGAAAAGATGAGGATGTGGCCGACGGGCTCAGCAACAATCCATCGACATGTCAAGAAGAATGTATTTCCAAAATTATATGAACAAGTTTGTGTTGGGGAAGGCAAGAATGTTGTCCAAGATAACACACATCATCGAGGGGCAAGGATTGTATTTCTCATCATGAATTCGATTGATATCCAGGAAGAGCTCGGAATGTTGATGATGATCACGAAACATTTGTCGAGAAATTTCATGAAGATGTAATCGATCGGCGATGACATCAAGTCAAAGGAATGATGAAGCAAAAGGTTATTGGAACCACATGTATGGCACAAACTCGAAATCAAGCTTGTTGTTCAAGGCGAAATGATATGATGAGGAAGAGCGACGTATGCTTAGCTCATCGTCAAAAATTGTGATCCGGGAAGAGGGACCAGGTAGCATAGTTCAAATTTAGCACGATAATGATATAGCCAATAAGGCTAGGAATGACTTAAATGATTGTTAAACTCGTAAGCAAGGAAAATTACTTAGAGTTATTGAATCAAAGTGCAGAATTGATTCACCTATCAGTGTTCTCGAGTGACTAATAACTGAGAACCAGGGGAAATCTGAAATCGATGAGAAGCAATACTAGATGAAGACTCATAGGAAGCAACACAGTTCTTTGTTATTCTCGAGATACCAAAGGGTAATACTCGAAGGGAGATCAAAATAGAGGTTACGAAGATGCATTGATCTATATAAGACAAGTGCTTTAACTTGTCTAAGAAATGGAATCAGGGAGAAAATATGGTTGGAACCACAACTGCAAAAGACCAGATCCCAGATATAAGATAGGGGAATAATTAATTTAAGAGAATCTTCCATGATAAGATCTACATCGTGTCCATGGGCATGAACAAGTTCAAGGTCGACTCCCACTTCTTCGATGCCTGATTCTTTCATTTACTTCTCGCTTTGGAAGAAGTTGTAGTGTTGAAATTTTATCTGGCAAAACACCAGAAGAGTAAGACTCGTGAAAACTCTCGGGTTCAGCCGGATTAGAGGAGGCATAGGTTCAACCCATTGGGGCATCTTAGGAACATACACCACAATCTTCAAGAGTAAATAACACAAGCTCGAAGGTAGAGCATGGTTGACAAGAGAAAAGGATACAAATTGCCAAATGCATTATGTATCGCGGGAGGAATTCGTAAAGGGTTCAGATTCACGAAGGAACTATCGGGTCGTAACCCACCAAAGGATCAGGTGGTCAGCAAAGGATCTGAGGGGAGTATCAGTACTCAACCAGAGGAAGAAAGAATGCAAAGGCCGTGGATTATGAACACAACTGAATAATTCGATGCTTAAATTCGAAGGAATTATGATTTCCGTATCAGAGGATCCGAAGCAGGCACTCTGATAAAAAAGGAAAGTACGTTGAATAGACATAGTTCGACAATCAACCAAGGTTTGACTTGGCGAGAACCAGCTCATGTCCGGAGTGACTTTTGAGCCGAAGGGAAGAATTCAAATTGCGATTTATGGTTGTGAGCATTCGCTAACATATCAAATCAAATGCTCAGTGTGACGATGGCAAAGGATGTTAATGAATATTGCTAGACAAATGGAATTAACCATAGTTCATGTAGCCAAGAAGAACCTCAAAAGCAGTAAGCTGTAGAGGATTCTCGGAAGATCAGATAACATTAAGAAGTATTTTGAGAAACGCATGAACAACCGGGCATGAATGAATCCTCGGTAAGTGTGAGAAATTATTCTTAGCTGTATTCATGTGAAAAGGAGCTGAAGGCTATGGCACAACGGATTTTCAGAATATGCGGAATATCAGAGAGTACTTAGGGTATCTTGTAATTACAAGAGCAACTGGGGGTGAATGTATGAACGACAGGTGTAAGTAATTATCCATAAGGATATATCGGTGGAACGGAATTGCAAAGTCGGTGGGCACAAAGTCTTGAGAGAACATCAGAGAGTATCTTCGGAATCTTCTGGTGCACCAAGCGATCATCTGGACCGAGGGGCTCTCCGGGCGAAAGTAGTTACGAGACCCTAGAGCTAGAGTTAGAAAAATCTTTAACCCGAATAGAAGAGAGATCAGAGTCCCAGAGTAAAGGTCGAGGAGTAAAAGATCCTAATACCACCCAATGGCGATGTGGGCCCATAAGCCGCACAGCCATGTTAGTAAAAGTTTTATAATTACTAGACTGAACTTCGGCCAAGGAGTTGGAAAGGGGCTGCTTACAGGCAGTCGGCTCTGATACCAACTTGTGATGCCCCCGATTCAATCGTACAGTAATCATACACGCAAATGTGTACGATCAAGATCAGGGACTCACGGGAAGATATCACAACACAACTCTAGACACAAATTAATATAATACAAGCTCTATATTACAAGCCAGGGGCCTCGACGGCTCGAATACATAAGCTCGAACACAAACGAGTCAGCGGAAGCAACAATATCTGAGTACAGACATGATATAAACAAGTTTGCCTTAAGAAGGCTAGCACAACAGCAACATCGATCGAAAAGGTGAGGCCTCCTGCCTGGGAGCCTCCTAACTACTCCTGGTCGTCAACGTCCGTCACGTGGTAGTAGGCATCCTCGGGTAGTAGCAGTCGTCAAAGGTGGCATGTGGCTCCTGGACTCCACCATCTGGTTGTAACAACTAGAAAGAAGAAAGAAGGGGGAAAAGGGGTAGCAAAGAAACCGTGAGTACTCATCCAAAGTACTCGCAAGCAAGGATCTACACTATTTATGCATCGGTATCAATGAAAGGGGTAGTATATGTGGACTAACCGCAGAATGCCAGAATAAGAGGGGGAGAAGCTAGTCCTATCGAAGACTAGCATCTTCTGGAAACCATCATCTTGCAGCAAACAGGAGGGAGTAGAGTAGCATAAAGTAAAGTAGTAGTAGTGTTATCAACCTTGGCCAGAGATCCTTTCTCAACTCCCTGCGAGAAAGTAATCCCAGAGCCATACTATCCATTTCTCATCACAATCCAATTCTCATCACAAGTATCCAGTTCTAGTTGTATCGATCGAGATACAACTCCAAGTGTCCGTTACTGTAGGACAGGCTATCGATAGATGTTTTCTTCCCTGCAGGGGTGCACCAACTTACCCACCACGCTCGACTAACTCCGGTCGGACACATTTTTCTGGGTCATGCTCGGCCTCGGCCAAACAATATGCCGCAACCCGACCTAGGCTTAATAGAGAGGTCAAGCATGCCGGACTAAACCTATGCCCCCAGGAGTCATGGGCCATCGCCCCGGGAACTCCTGCACGTTGTGAACGCGCCGGTGAGCAGACCTAGCTACCTCCTTCAAAAAGGCAGGTGCTTACCACTCCAACCCGGCACGCGCCGCTAAGTCGCTGACGTCGCTGATGTATACGACGCTGAACGCCCATACTATGCCCACGTGATGGTTAGTGCTATCAGGCCAGAGGCCCCTCGGATCAAATATCCAAATTGCAGTGGATTAGGAACGCGCGGTAACAAGTAGAGACTCACGAAAGATGTGACCCCGTTGCCCCGTCTCGAGGACTTGCGGCAAGGGCTAGGAATGCCCAGCCACGCCTCATAATTATCTCACGGGCACCCTCCAGGTCAACCCGTCTCCACATCACTCGCAGGTACCCCTCAGGGTCGACCCGCCTTTCCAAGTAACTGTTGTAAAGTCCAAGTATCTGTGTGTCCAAACATCAAGGGGAAAACCCGAGGAATCACCCCCGGTGAATTCCACTCGATGTAATCATCAAGGTGAACGTAAGAGGATCCACCCTCGAGGTTCACACTTGCGGGGTTGCACGACAGAGTCGTATCGGAAGTGGTCAAGGCGGAATCACCCACGATGACCACGACCGAACAGCTACACTACAGGGTTAACATCAGAACTGCTGATGAGGTCTCACCTGCGGCACTCGATAGAGACCCAGTAGTGTCGAGCAACTAAGGGGAAAGTGATGTGCGGTGCCGGGGCCTAGTCTTCGATCCCGTTGATCGGGTATTCAATGATGAAGTAGGGGCAACAAGGACAAGGTGGGTGTCGGTGTCAAAACCGGCGGATCTCAGGTAGGGGGTCCCGAACTGTGCGTCTGGGCGGATGGTAATATGAGACAAGGGACATGATGTTTTTACCCAGGTTCGGGCCCTCTCGATGGAGGTAAAACCCTACTCCTGCTTGATTAATATTGATGATATGGGTAGTACAAGAGTAGATCTACCACGAGATCGGAGTGGCTAAACCCTAGAAGCTAGCCTATGGTATGATTGTTGTTCGTCCTATGGACTAATACTCCCCGGTTTATATAGACACCGGAGAGGGCTAGGGTTACACAGAGTCGGTTACAATGGGAGGAGATCTTCATATCGTATCGCCAAGCTTGCCTTCCACGCCAAGGAAAGTCCCATCCGGACACGGGACGGAGTCTTCAATCTTGTATCTTCATAGTTCGGGAGTCCGGCCAAAGGTCTTAGTCCGGCCATCCGGACACCCCCTAATCCAGGACTCCCTCAGTAGCCCCTGAACCAGGCTTCAATGACAACGAGTCCGGGGCGCAAGTTGTCTTCGGCATTGCAAGGCGGGTTCCTCCTCCGAATATTCCATAAAATATGTTGAACACCAGGGTAGTGTTCAGCTCTGCAAAATAAGTTCCACATTCCATCATAGAGAGAATAATATTTGCATCAATCGGATCTGCTGACGTATTCCACGGTGTGACATCATGCCACGGCCAGGCTTTTATTCATCTTACTATTCCACCACAGCGCGTTTAGCGAGGCGGTTTCCTTGGCACGTCTTTGTCAAGCAGAGATCGTGTCCCCTTATTCCGGGATTCTCATCAATACGGGCGTGGGTAACCCAACCGTGACTTAGGGTATGACTCCCTAATTGAAAGCGAATCTTAAACGGTTACGGGGAGGGCTCTTGGTATTCACCTCCTTTATAAAGGAACCAAGGCCCGGCTCCCTTCTTCTCAAACCAATCAAATCCGCCCCTCTCTTTGAGTTCCAATACCCAAAGCTCTAGTTTTAGGCGCTTCGTACTTTTGACGATGTCCGGCTCCGACCTTCAAGGCTGGTGGATGCCTTCCTCCATAGGCTGCCTGCTCAAGGGCAAGCTGTTCCCGCTCCCCAGCCCGGTGAAAGCGTGGTGTTCGCATCTCACTTCCTTGGGGGCTAGGCTTCCCGATCGATCCCTTTGTGAGGGGGCTTATGTTTTACTACGGGCTGGAGTTCCATGACCTAGCTCCGGAGTCCATCCTCCAGATCTCATCATTCATTGTCGTGTGCGAGACCTTCCTCCATATCACCCCTCACTTCGGATTGTGGCTAAAAATTTTCAAAGTGGAACCAAAAATGATCGAGGGCAGCACGCTGAGTGCGGAGGGGCTATAATAAGCAAGATGGACGATGCTCCATGGCCCGAAGGCTCTTTTCAAGAGGAGCTCGGCTTATGGCAACGCAACTGGTTTTATATCACAGCCCCTAGGGGCACCACATGGGTGGTACCACCTCCTTTTCGCTCGGGCCCCCCACCACGGCTGGCGTCATGGGTTAATGAAGGACTTATCTGGGGGCCGCCCAAAGACGTGCCCTTGCTGCAGGGCCATATTCGAGATCTTCTAGAAAGAGATATCAATTTGACTGTAGTGGCGCAATTCATGGTGATTCGCCGCACACTGCCCTGCAAACGTCGACCTCTCCGCCTGTGGGAGTTCAATCCGGTGGGACCACGAGTCCTACAACATTTCATGGGAATGACACCCGTGGAGATGTACAAATTTTTCTTCGGATCACAAGCAAGGTGTCCGGATTTGTCCGAGGACGCAGGTCTGAGCTGCAATCGCCCGGATGCTAAAGTAAGTAGCCCCGTATTTGGATACACCATCCATATTTTTATCAAATCTACCCTTTAGCAGAGTTATCCTTTGAACAGGAGTGGATGGCGAAGGCAAAGCTTATCTTGTGTCCAGCCCCCCTACCCGAGACCGTGCCGAATCCCATGCCGACCAGGATGCTGGGGGTCGCGCCGTTGGCGGAAGGCGAAGAGGGGAACCAAGGAGCTACCACCTCCGAGAAGGAGGCCGTTAGGAAGGGAAGAATAGAAAATTCCCCCGACCAGGGAAAGAAAAGGACTGCCTCTGAAGACCCGGAGGTGATAACCTTAAAACAGGGAAAGAAATCTTCGTCAGAGGGTTCGGCACCGGAGAACGCCCCAGCCAAATCGCCCCCTAAAGGGGACCCGCTCTCCCTCGAGACGTAAGTGAAGGGAGGGGTTCCATAATGAATCACACTCATGTTTTATTCCTGAGGAAAATAACCGAAACATTATCTTGCAGTTCGGATCTCAACCTTCTCAGCAGAGCTCATCTTCAGGGGATCTTCCTCCAGAGATGATAGAGAGCGAAACGCCTCCCCTTGTTGCACCGTCTCACGAGGCTGGCGACCCCGAGGTATCATCCCGGAGGGTTTTTTCAAGTCCGGACCCTGGAAAAGGTCGTCAGGCTAGTCCGACACCCTCTTGCGCGCTGGCGGAGGGGCTGAAGGATCTGCTTGGTAGGGCGTCCATCTCAGAAGAACACCGTATGTTGATGGATACGGTGATTGGAAGGATTTCATCCGCGGAAAGCGGATTGTACGAGGCTGCCAGGAGATTACTAACAGGCTTTGAGGTACGTAAAAAGGTGTATCTTTTGGTAGAGTCGCATATTAAATGTGCCCTGTATGAATAGTAGCCCCTGAGACTCTGTGTGTCGTCACGAGTGACGGCGCACAGAGGATCATAACCCCAGGTATAATATGTCGCCTATTCCATGAAGGTGGCGAGGCGTTTGGTGGCTAGCCGGACTGATGAATCTGCCGAACTAAAGCAGCAACTTGACATAGCAGATGCCGACATCGCGCTTGTAAATAAGCGGCTAGACGAGGCTCAAGGTATGTTCAAAAGACACCCAGTAATAGGAGCTCGATGCTCGGGCCTTATATATATATATACTTTATGTAGATGGTGCTGCTGCCGTGGAGAACCTTCGGGCGGAACTTTCCTGAGCCAAGGAGCAAGCAAGGAAAAGTGATGCGGCTGCCGTTAGAGCGGCTGAAGAGCTAAAAGCCGAACAGGCTGCTCACTGCCAGAGCAAGAAGGAAATAGCTGAGATGGCCATAAAATTGAAGGATGCTACCGACCGCTATAAATTTCTTGAACAAGAAGATAGGGCGGCTCAGAAGGACCTTGAAAAGATCACTGCCGAAGCCAAGGATACTCGCTCTGCCATGAGAGCGATGAAGGAGGAGCTGCGTCAGGCCGGAGATATCACGGCTGGAAAGCCTTATATGCTGTAGATGAAGTTTGGAGACCCCAAGTATGTTCCATTAGACCGGCAGTGGAGTGCGGAAAACGCTTATCTGGATTTGGCCATGGACTGGAAGAGCTTTTTTGGTCGCAGTACCACAATCCAGAAAGCCCACTGTCAGTATCTGACCGTTTGGCCGCCTGGGCGGAGCTGAACGGGTTATCCGGACTCGCCATGAGGTATGTTGCGAGTCGTCTGTGGCCGGAGAAGCCGGAGCCGAAGAGTTATTTTGGCTTGGTGCAGCAGTTCCTTGGTTCGGTGCCGCATGTTGATGCAATGAAGAGGTCGGCGTGCATAGAGGGCGCACAGATGGCTCTTGCCCATGTCAAAACATACTGGGCAGATATGAAGGCCAGTATTGTTGCGTCCCAGGATTCGGACGAAAGCCGAGTACCTGCCAAGCACTATTTTGAGGAAGTTCTTCCTGGCGCTCGTATAATAGAGTCGCAGTGCTCGAAGGATGTTGTGTTCGAATAGCTTATACTATTTGTAAAATGAATTTTGTTTTTATGAAAAAAAGCTTTTTATACTTGTGCTTGCAAGAATCATGATGCCTCCTGTGCGGCCATTTAATGTATATATTTGTATATAACCTGAAAGATGGCAGTCGTTGGCTTCATCCCCCACGCATAGAATGCGGGGGTGTTCGCAAAAAGGCGTCGTTTCACACTTAATCCAATGTCTTGGTCCTACAAAGGAGGTGGTGGCGCGACGAACTAGGCAACCGGACTATAATGCTTTATCACTTTCACTTAGCCATAGGAGTTTGACAGTGGGGCTACTGAATAGCCCCTAGGGGCACCGCGCTCGCCCGAATTCGGGGCGCGAGTGTGCCTGACCGGGAAGCGGCCCTTCGTTAATGCGGGGAAATCCTAAAGATTCTGAAATTCATCGAGTGGTTGACCAGTCTCTTGCTATATCATGACAGTCAGTTTTCAGCTTTCTCTACTGAGGTGCTCACCTGGCCGAACCGGGGCACAATCGCAGTAGTTCTCCTGGTGTCGCGTTAGCCGATATAATGGAACGTAAGGCAGCAAAACACAGGAGCCGGGCAAACCCAACATTTGACCAAAGACATGATTCGGAGCTGATGCATATAGGGCCAAACTCGCGACGCCGAACACTCCCTAAGGTATTCGGTCTTTATGAAGACGGGCCGAAATAGAGCCCTTGGTAAAAATGCCCCTAGTGTCCAGGTATGCACAAAAATTCTGGCGTGGCCACATGCCAAGACGCCAGCCTCCTGCTCGGTTATAGAGAAAACCGGGGGATGTTATCAACAAGAGACAGTAAAAAAGGTTTATGCGGGGTCTTAATCTGAAAAGAATCCTTGAAACGGATCCCTGCTGCACGTCTGCGCCTGTGTCTCCGTTGTGCCGTATCCTGGACGGGCGTAGCACGATGTTTGTCTGCGAAAGAGAGGAACTTAGTAAAAAATAAGCGTGCGAGAAATCTATATTGAAATAAACAAAATATAGTTGGAGCAAGAGTTGAGCCGTATTGTCTCCGGGCATGAGCACACGGAGCCCCTTGTACGGGGATATGTAGTTATTAAACATGTTTACGCCGGACTCGTCGAGTCGTGTCCGGGATAGTAGGGCTGGATTTGTGGGCGGCTGTCTAGGCAGCCGCACCTTTGCCCGCACTTTGGGGGTCAATTTATGTTCCCCTGTAATGAAATGATGCCCTTTGGGCCGGGCATTTTGAGTGTAAGGGATGCGTAATGTGGTATTGCGTTAAAGCGGGCGAAAGCTTCACGTCCCAGTAGCGCTTGATAGCGACATACGAATGGGGCAATGTGGAATGTTAGCTTTTCTCTTCGGAAGTTGTCGGGTGATCCGAACGTGACTTCTAACATAAGAGAACCCATACTTTGGGTATCCGGGCCTGGCGTGACTCCTTGAAAGGAAGTGTTGCCAAGGTGGATTATAAATGGGTTTACCCCGAGTTTGCGGACTGAGTCCTGATATAACAGGTTCAAGTCGTTGCCGCCGTCCATAAGGGCGTTTGTAAATTGGAGTCCATTAATAATTGGATTTACGACCAAGGCAGTCCAGCCTGCGTTCTGGTCTCCTCTGGAGTAATCTTGATGATCGAAGGTGATTGGTTGTAACAACCAGTGGCGTTGCTCCTCTGGGGCTGGCCGTACGGCTCGTGTCGTTGTAGGTGCCGTTCTGCTCTTCCCCTTTGTCACATGAAGCAGGTTTACTGTCTTAACTTCTTGTGGGAACTTCTTTTGTTCTCCGGTGTTCTCCTTGTGGGGTGCATCGTCATCTTCGCTTGGTGTGTCGATCCCCTTGTGTTCGGCGTTGAGTTTGCCGGACTGCTTAAAGACCCAACATTCTCTGTGGGTATGGTTTGCAGGTCTCCCCGGAGTGCTGTGGATTTGACATATTTTGTCCAAGATTTTGTTGAGGTTGGATAGCTTGTCCCTATCGTCTTCGGGGGGTGGCTTTTTTTGATTTTGCCGAGAGCTTTTGAATCCGGCGTTTACTGCTGTGCTCATCGGGCTGTTGTCCTTTATCCGGCGCGGTTCTTTGTTACGGCGCGGCTTCCCGTTCCCATCTCTGTGTTCGGACGTATTCGGGTCGCTGGTGCTGCTTCTTGCCAACCAGCTATCCTCTCCTGCACAAAAGCGGGTCATGAGGCTTGTTAACGCGACCATTGTTCGCGGTTTTTCTTGGCCGAGGTGTCTGGCGAGCCATTCGTCTCGGACACGATGTTTGAAAGCTGCTAGGGCCTCTGCGTCCGGACAGTCGACTATCTGATTCTTTTTGATAAGGAATCTGTTCTAGAGCTTCCGGGTTGACTCTCCGGGCTGCTGAATTATATGACTCAGATCATCTGCATCCGGGGGTCGGACATAGGTCCCTTGAAAATTTGCCCGGAAAGCATCCTCAAGCACTTCCCAACTTCCCATAGTGTTTTCGGGAAGGCTTTTAAGCCAATGCCGGGCTGGCCCTTTGGGCTTAAGGGGTAAGTATTTTATGGCGTGGAGGTCGTCTCCTCTGGCCATGTGTATGTGGAGGATGTAGTCCTCGATCCAGACTCCAGGGTCTGTTGTTTCGTCGTATGCTTCTATGTTCACGGGTTTGAATCCGGCTGGAAATTCATGGTCCAGCACCTCATTGGTAAAACATAGGGGGTGTGCGGCGCCCCTGTATTTAGGCGTGCCGCGATGTTTGGGTGTTTTTTTGCATTGCATCACTCACTAGAGCCTGCTTTCTTGGCCTATAGATGGATCTGGTTGGGCCAGTTTTCTGATGCAAATTCTTGGATGGATCGCGCGCCATATTGAGTGCGGCATCCTTTGATGCGTGAGATTGATTGTAGGGTCGTCTATCCGACCTTGTGGCTTCCTTATTTTTTACTGTGGGGGCTTTATGGCCTCTTCATCAAATTCCGGTAGTAGTTTCCGCTTCGGATAGCTCTTTGTGTGACGACTGCTGCCGTACTTGTGTGGAGTATTGAGTACTTTGCCCCATCTGATCTTGAGTTCATCTTCCACTGTCTTGAGCCTCCGCTTCTGCTTTTTCAGGCTACGTGCAGTGGCAACGAGCCTTTGGTGGAGGTTCTGATGTTCCAGCAATTTGTCCGGCTTGAGGTTGTCCGGGCTATTATCTTTCCCGGGGATTATTTGTTCGGATTGTCCGCCCTGTTTGGACGGATGCTCGACGGCATGTTCGTCTTTCGTTGATTCACCCTGCTCTATGGCTGGGTCTTTGTCGAGGTGTGGCTTGGCCTTGCGCTTACGCTGCCGCTTTGATTGTTTTTTGAGGGAGCGATCCCTGGCCGGATCCCTTTGATCCTCGTTGTCGTTTCTGTTGGGTGTGTCCACCATGTATACGTCGTATAATGAGGTGGCTTTCCAGTTTCCTATAGGTGCTGGTTCTTGATCGTCTCCTTCATCCGCGTCCATGTCGTCGATGTCTTCGGACTCAAAGTTGAGCATGTCGGTTAAATCGTCGACAGTGGCTACGAAGTGGGTGGTGGGTGGGCTTCGAATTTCCTTGTCGTCCGCATCCCAACCGTGCTGGCCGTAGTTCGGCCAGGGCTCTCCTGACAAAGAGAGAGACTTTAATGAATTCAGGATATCGCCAAAAGGCGAGTGCTGAAAGACGTCCGCCGCGGTGAACTCCATGACCGGAGCCCAATCGGGCTTAATCGGAAGAGGTGCGGGATTTACGGAGTCCGGATCGGAGTCCGGCACCTTGGAGTCATGGGCCTTGCGAAGGACTAGGCTAGTATCCGGCTCTATCGCCATAGAGGTTGCAGCTTCCGGGGCGGCGTCCAACCGTCCGTCCCCGACAGGCGCAGTGGGCTCCGAGCTAATGGTCGGAGCGGACACCTGAGCGTTGCTCTGGGTGTTGTCCGATGGCAGAGCTAAATCATGCCCATCGTGACAGTGCGGCGCGCCCGGTCGTGGCTCGAATCCGTCAAAGATCAAGTCCCCGCTGATGTCGGCCGTGTAGTTTAAGCTTCCAAACCTGACCTGATGGCTAGGGGCGTAGCTTTCGATCTGCTCCAAATGGCCAAACGAGTTGGCCCACAGTGCGAAGCCGCCGAATACGAAGATCTGTCCGAGGAGAAAAGTCTCATCCCGGACCGCATCGCGATTGACGAGCGAAGAAGCCATCGGGCCTAAAGGCGACGACACAGAGGAACTCTATTGGAAAGCACCAATGTCGGTGTCAAAACCGGCGGATCTCGGGTAGGGGGTCCCGAACTATGCGTCTAGGCGGATGGTAACAGGAGACAAGGGACACGATGTTTTTACCCAGGTTCGGGCCCTCTCGATGGAGGTAAAACCCTACTCCTGCTTGATTAATATTGATGATATGGGTAGTACAAGAGTAGATCTACCACGAGATCGGAGTGGCTAAACCCTAGAAGCTAGCCTATGGAATGATTGTTGTTCGTCCTATGGACTAAAACTCCCCGGTTTATATAGACACCGGAGAGGGCTAGGGTTACACAGAGTCGGTTACAATGGGAGGAGATCTTCATATCGTATCGCCAAGCTTGCCTTCCATGCCAAGGAAAGTCCCATTCGGACACGGGACGGAGTCTACAATCTTGTATCTTCATAGTCCGGGAGTCCGGCCAAAGGTCTTAGTCCGGCCATCCGGACACCCCCTAATCCAGGACTCTCTCAGTGGGGGTCACTGCTGGATCACTAACCAACCTATATTAAGCAGTTTAGGATAAGCAGGTAGGTAACAATGAGCAGGTTACAAAAGCAGGCTATGCATCAGAATAGGAGCAAACAATAACAGTAGCAAAATCTATTGCAAGCATGAGAGAATGGAACGGGCGATATTGGAATAATCAAAGGGGGGGCTTGCCTAGAAGCTCTGCTGAAAAGGAAGAAGTGTCATCATCGACGTAGTCGACCACAGGGGCAGCATCAGTCTCGAGGTCTACTGGAGAAAAGAGGGGGAAGAAACAGTAAACATAAAGCACACAAAGCATCATAAAAGCATAACATGGTAAAACGCGGTGCTAGGGGTGATCTAACGCAGTGCTAGGTGATACAGACGAAGAGGGAAAACATCCAGGAATGTTTTCCCAGCGTTTGGCATATTTCAGATAGATGAAAGAGAGAGGACTGTTCCATGTTTAGCATGCTAGGGGCATGGGACAGATGAACGGACCGCATATGCGGATTCGACATATTTTTCTGAGCAACTTTCCTGTACAAAACATTTTCATCCGAGCTATGAATTATTTTATATTAATTTCCAAAGTTTCAACAATATTCTGAAATTTCTGGTTTTGTTTTAATTCGAGTTGACCAAGTCAATTTGACTGGTTAAAGGGGAGGTGGTGTCCCACATGTCATAAAGTTATATCTAATCTAATAAATAAAAACTAACTTGATCAAATGGGGCCCATATGTCATCATGTAGCAATTATTTTAATTAGTATGATTAGTCCTAATCTAATTTGATCAGTCCGGCCAGAGGCATAGCAAGCCGCACGCATGTGCACACACATGCACCACTCAGGGCACTTGGCCATGTCTATGGCCACAACCGAGGCCAGTGCAGGAGAGGCCAGCAGTGGCAAAAAGGCCACAACGACTATGAGCAACAGCAGTATGCAGCAGCAGCTAGAGGCAACAGTGGCAGCAGTAACAGCAAGCAGCGGTAGTAGCATCAGTGGCAGCAGTGACGACAGCAAGAAGCAGCGGCGGCAAACAAATGCAGCGGCACCAGTAGTAGCTACGGTAGCCGACACAACAGAAGCAGCAAGTAGAGCAGTAGTAGCTCAAAGCAGGAGCAGCTAGCGGGAGCAGTAGGGGAGCGGGATGGCGGGCGGCTGCAGGCAGGCGAGCGCGTTCTAGGGGCGAGGCAGGGCATGGCCCAGGCAGGCGCGTGCGGGGGTGCCGCAGGGGCGCGGTCGGATGCCCAGGGCTCTTGGGAGCGTGGCCAGGAGCATGGAGAGCGAAGTTCCGGCCACGGCGGCCTAGCTTAGGTGGGGGCTTCTACGGCGAGGGATTCGAGCGGGGAATTGGGAGAGGGGCTCACCCCGATGCTCGTGGACGAGGTTGAGAGGTCGGGGGTGGACCGGACGCGACGAATTCGACGGCGAGATGGGGCGGCCGTGAGTGAAGACGACGTCGATGGCGAGTGTACGCGGCCTCCTAACTCGGGCCGATGCTCGTTGTCGAAGCAGGGGAAGGTGGCGCAGCTCCTGGACACCTTTCCGCAATGAGGGGAGGTCGGCGGTCGCAGGATCGACGAGGTGGCGGCGGTTGTGTCTCGGGCGCGAGCAAATCTGAGAGGGGAAGAGTGATCATGATCTAGTGTTTGCCACTGTGTCAAGGGGGTCGGGGCACCTTGTAGGATGTCGAGGAGTCGTGGGATGGCCGCCACGGACGGATGGTGCGGCCATGGCCGGTCGGATGCCCTCCATGATCCCTTGTCTCCTGTAGAGAGGTGGGGGGAGAGGTGGAGGTGGGCTGGGCTGGCCATTTGGCTAGATGGACCAAGGTGCCTAGTAGATTAGGTCCTTTTACTTTTCTATACTTTTTGCTTTCACAATTCTTCTCTGTTTTGCAATTTCTATAGCAAAGGAGTTTTGGTTCAACAAGGTACTTGACACATAAATACTATGCAATGTTATGATCTAGCACGTCAAGTTCCAATTTATTTTGAAATGTGCATATATTTATTTAAATTGAAAAGGATTGATTATAAGTTGTTGGTCCAGCTTTTAAACAGGTTAAGGGTATTTAAATAATTCCAAATAATAATTTTGTTCATCACAATTAGTTAATGAATTTTTGCAACCCAGCGAACATTTTTGTTTTACCTTTTGAAGAAATAATAATTTGACTTTAATTTAATTGAATTTGAATTCAGTTTGGATCAAAGTGAGATTAGAAACTTAACAACGATGACATGACACCATTAGGGTGTGTGGTTATTGTAGCTTAACTACCGGGGCGTTACAGGGTATGACCTTACCTATAGGTTTTACTTATGTTGTGTGAATTTTTTTTATTTGTTTGATTTGGGAGTTTGTTGCTAGCATGATGCACATGAGTAGTGTTTTCCCCTTAGATCTTTATTTTTTCTATATCCTAATCTCTGTTGTAACCTAGTGATGAGTTCAAGTTTAACCACATGCCCCAGGATCCGACAAGAAGGGAGCACAATCTTGATATTTAAGGAAGAACCATAGAGCACTACAAAAAAAGACACATCCGTGACATTTTGGGTCGAACGAAAAAATTTCTGTCATACATATGACACTTCTATGACGATAATTGTGACAAAACCCGGTATCATCATAGATGTGGTGGGCTCCTACTTCTGTGACAAAAAATTATGACAGAAAATGGGCTTTTCGTCCTGGGCGGGCCGGAGACGCAGCTTCATGACATTCTTTGGGCCGTCCATGACGGAAAAAACTGTGGTAGAAGCGAGGGCGAGGAAAATTTCAAGGAGTTCCCGGTTACGGTGGGAGGTCGGGGGCCGAGCGATGCGCATTTCTCTCGTACACGTACGCGCGTGTGTGCGAGGCGTTGGCTCTAACTGAACCCAAGCGAGGCGTTGGGTTCTAACTGAACTCGAGCGATTGCACTGCAGGCTACGCATTACTGAACCCGAGCGATCGATTGATGGCTGTTAAGTAAACCCGATCGAGCGATTCCTTCGCTACTATTGCTAACTGAAGCCGATCGATTGGGTCAA